>NW_023276806.1:2598318-2780818 GCF_003668045.3 Cricetulus griseus
GGGAAATGTAGCAAAGAGGAGAGTCACCATGTGATTCCTCTCTTCACGGAATCCCGTGAAGAGAGGACGCATGCTGCTGGCATCCTCTATAAGATAAGTCTTTATAAAATATATAGATTAATGGTTATGGTTGATACTTAAGACAAAGCTAGCAAATAAGAAATCCTAGTCATTGGCCAGCAACACTGTAACTAATATAAGACTCTGTGTGTTATTTGGGGGTCCCTTATGTGAATGTGGAACTCAGGTGGCTGGCAGAAAGAGTTATTGTTACAGGGATACTGAAACAATCTAAATAAACATCAGGTAGAGACACCCAACTGCTGGAAAACGCCAGACAAATTGGTGATCCCTAAGACATCCTTATGACCCATCACACTTAAACTTATTTCTTTTCATATGGTACTATACTGGGAATTCACTCCACCAATAGTTTTGGGGTACCAGTCTTAGTGTATGGGTTGTGTTTGGACATTATTGTTTATAAGAAAGAGGAGGAGCTCTCTCTGTGTCTCTGTCTCTGTCTCTGTCTCTGCCTGTCTGTCTGTCTCTGTCTCTGTCTCTCTCTGTGTCTTTCTCTCTTTCTCTTTCTCTCTCTCTCTCTCTCTCTCTCTCTCTCTCTCTCTCTCTCTCTCTCTCGGCAATTGCCGATTGAATCACAGCATCCTGCGGCCCCAGGGCAGAAGACCATGGTGTCTTCATTGTGTGAGTGTTCCTCAAATAAATATTTGATATTCAAGGACTTCTTTACTATGTCCATATTATACTACTATATGATTATACCCCTTTCAAAAGAGAATAAGTTTCTTCTCATGTGTGTATAGAGCAGATGAACACAGGCACCTCTGCATGTAGATTCCTGAGTTCCTAGCAGGGTGCACACTTAGTACACAGTAAAGATCAAGTGTTGATGGGAAATATTGCCATCACTTGGTCCCTCCTATTTGAAGATTTGATTCTCGATGCAGACACAAAAATGTAGCTCTCCCCCATTTATTCACTACATTGTGAAGCACAAAAGGTTTTGACAGTTTTTCCGCTTCTGAATTAAAAGTGCACTGTGTGTGGGGACTTTCGGGGCAGTGGAGGCTTGGGTTTTCTGTCACTTCGCCAAGGTGCTGGGTGCAGAGGCCATTTTCATACCTCAGCTGAAAAGTGCCATGCGATTTTGGCTCTTTATTTACCATCACATGATATTTTAAAGACCTTAACGTGAAGATCAGACAGAAAAGGAAACTCCTTTGGGCACATTGCCACTTAACAGCCTCTCCAACCCCCTGAAGATTTTGGTTTTGAATATTCCAGCCTCCATATTTGGTAAACTCTGCACAGACAAGTTAAGCCCTTCTTTCTGGGCAACTGAAATCCTGAACACACTGCTCTATAACTGTTCATTTTCATCTACACCCCAAACTCATATGTGCTCAAGCACTGGCCCCACAGCTGCCACTCTGGAGAGAAGATGGGAAGGCAGGAACCTCGTAAATTTAGGTTTGAAGGTGAGGACAGGAGAGTGTCAGGACTATGTCAAATAACCCCATTTACCTTTTTATGGGTTACAACTTAGCAGGAATGAGATGCTGTGGCTACATGGAATTATCTCATATCAGGGGCTTCCAGTGGCTGCTGCCGATTGTAGGATGTACACCACACAGGAAATGGAGTCATTTCTGACTTTTTAATATAAGCAGCACTGACAATAGGCATTTCTTGGTGGTAAAGGAGATCTTAGAGACAATGCAGGGCAACTGTGGGTAGTGTCTTCTTTCACTCAATTGTAACCAGCATATGGATGAGCTGGAGACAGATAAACAGGATTACCCTAGGGGTTTGGGTTCATAGCGAGAAGACAATAACATTTTGTGTAATTGGAGGCCATCCTGAGTGCTAAAAGTTTCGGAGACAATGTGTCATAGGACACCTATGAAGGAAGTGGAGGGTATTGACAGAAAGAAAATGCTCAAGGGTGATGAAGACAACATGGATATACCTGTGGGTTTGTTCTGTGCTGACAACATGGATATACCTGTGGGTTTGTTCTGTGCTGACAACATGGATATACCTGTGGGTTTGTTCTGTGCTGACAACATGGATATACCTGTGGGTTTGTTCTGTGCTGACAACATGGATATACCTGTGGGTTTGTTCTGTGCTGACATGGCGGACATAACGAAGTTAGCTGCAATGAGGCATCCTGAGGAAGAAATGGCATTCTGGAAAGAGAGACTATCTAATGAGGATGCAAACTGTCTGTGATCAAAGGAGTGTCAGACATAAGGGAAGACAGTATAAACAGAGAAGGGATTTCTAGATGCTTCCATGAACAGAGATCTTGGAGATTTTCTACTGTTAGGTCCTGGACTGTGCTTTGCTCTCTGGATGTGTAAAGGGGAAGGGAATTGGAATAAAATGTCAAAATTTCATTGTGGGGCTAGGGAGACGAAAGTGACTAAGAGTGTGACATGAGAGAGGTAAGTGATGAGAGACAGGGACATAGGTTATAGAGGGTGGCAGGACGGTTGCTGGGGAAGAAGAGGAGGTAATAAGAAGATGGACAGAAACAGACAGAGCAATGGACTACTGAGAGAGCAGAGAAAGAGAGAGAGACACAGAGACAGACAGACAGACAGAGACAGAGAGAGCAGCAAAGGTGTGGAGCTGAAGCCTTCACAGGCCCCTGGCCCTTGCAGTATTCCCACCACACTGACTTAGCCTTTCCATTCTTCACCAACAGCACACTGAATGCAGTTGACACCTGCTAATGTTTGGACTTTTAGTAATTTTGTTGTTAGTATTCAGGCATCTGTACTGGTCTGTTCTTGGGGTTATGACAGGATACACCCTCAGCTGCAGCCACTAAGAGCACCACCTGAGCACATACACTATGTTCCCTTTTAAAAGGGTCCTGCCCAACATCCATCTCTTTCTTTCTCTTTCTCCCTGCTTCTTTGCCTGCCTGCCCGCCCCTCTCTCCCTCTGTCTGCCTCTTTTTTCTTCTGCTGTTCCTGTCTCCAGAGGCAGGTCTCCCTCCTTCCTACCCCGTTTCCCATCCCCTTTCCCCAAATAAAAATCTCCTCCACCCAAGTTCTGTCACATGGCGTCTTCTCTCATGGGACACTTTTGAAAATTATATTTGTGACTCACATTTTAAGCATGGCCATGACTACATATTAAAGTGTATTATATTGAACTTAGTATATATGTAATATACAAAGCTCTATTAAAGACAAGAGTTGTAAACACTCAACTGTTGGTGGCTGGGGAGATAGTTCAGAGGCTACTAGCACCAACCATTCTTGTAAAAGATCCAAGTTAAGTTTCCAGCACCAACATGGTGGCTCAAAACCATCTGTAAATCCATTTCTAGTGGATCTGATGCCCTCTTCTTGCCTCCCTGGGCAGAAGGCAGGGATGTGGAACACCTACAGACATGTAGTTAAAACACACACAATTAAATAAGGCTAAAAGAAGTTTTTAAAATCCTGTACAGGGCCCACCCAGCCCCTATTACATTTTACTTTGTCTGCTCTCAGTGTCCTCCATATGTGTGAGAAATATGTGGTGGAAACCTCTCCACTATTTCCCCCCTCTCTGCTCTATGTTAGTGATGCCATGGTGGTGGCTGTGGACCCTGTGTGGGAATTAGCATATGCTACACTTCATGACATTTGTTGAACTGCTTATTAAATATTGATCAACAACCTAATGGCATTTACCTATCTATTCCATATGCAAAGGGTACAGCTACAATGACCGTTGTTTATGCACTAGTTATCCAAATAGATATCTAGAATGTTCTATAGTCCTTCATCTGTTTTCTGTCTGGTACTGAGGCTTTAAAAAGGAATCAAAGATACACTGCTGCCCTCAAACAGCTCTGGGCTTAGCTAAGAGGGATGAGGATGCCAAAACTTTAAAATGAAGTATGAAAGCCCAAAGTGATAGGGAAGTGTCAGAAGCAGAGATGAAGTCAGGAACAGTAAGGTTTTATGGGTAAGAAGACTGGGTGGGGTGGGTGATGGGAAAGACTTGGAACAGGAATCATAACTTAGACTCAGCATAGAATGATGGGATAACTCTGGGAGTGTGGGAGTTATGCGGATCGCTGTCTGTGACTAAGAACATAAGTACAAGGGTCACATTAGTAAACAAGGCAGCTTATTTCTCAAGGACGGTGGAGGGAAACAAGGATGGAAACATTCTGGATACAAGGCAGAAACAACAAGGAGCAGAATAAATCAGAAGTCGTTGAGGCAAGCAGGACTAAAACAGACAAATGCAGATGCAGATATTATAAGTGATGATTTGCTGTGTTCTGGCCCATAGATGTTTCTGCTTGATTCTTAGAATGGAAATATTAATTGTCATGTGTGCCTGTGTGAGTGTTCCACGGCACAGGTATTGAGGTCAACTTGCATGAGCTGGTTCTCTCCTTTAACACATGGGGTCTGGGATGGAATGAGGTTGGCGAGCTATCCACAGCACTATGAGCTGCTAAGCTGTATCACAGGCCCACAAATAACATTTGATTAATATCCTTATAGGGGGTTATTTTTTGTTTTTGTTTTTGCTTTTGTTTTTGTTTTTGAAACTCCACTGGTCAATGTACTTGTCATTCATCTATAACATGAATCTCTTACCCTATGCTTCTACCTAAGCAAGTTAGGATTCACTGTATAGCTCACAATGTATGATTCCAGATTGACATGTTAGTATAAACATGGAGATGTGCTCCTCTGCTGACCTCAACTGATGAGAACACACAAGGCCTTCCCATCCAGCCTCTCCAGACACCAGGCCCACACACTTTCTGTCTTCATTCCTCCTTTCTTCCCTACTTGTCTTTGAGTCATTTTTGTGTCTCCAGTGGTGGGCGACAGTCTGCCTTGCAAGCATCTTGCAGAAATAGCTGTCCTGTCCACAGCAGCTGCTTTCAGCCAGTTGCTTACTGTTCTGAAGAAAACAGTAACCACGAGACAGCCAGTGGGATCTGTTATGTTTGACAGGAAGTGCTTTGTATAGAGAGTTGGCAGAACCATGCTGACTGTGTGGGTCTATCTGCCATCACCATCAGGCTGGTGGGGGGGGGGACTTACAGTTGAAGACGGACTTTGGGAAGAAAGTTCTTTGCTTGCTACTGACTAGTATTTTATTTTTAAAAGAATTAGGTAAGTTGTGGGGAAAGCAGAATTTTCTGCAGTAGATTTAGAAATACAGTCCTTTTCCTCCGGGAGAGAAGCACGGCTGATACTGGTTCAAGCGTACTCCCTCTCTCTGGTGCACAGCCACACAACTAGACTTTGCTCCCCAGAATTCTTTTTAGTTTCTCGAGTCACAGTTTCAGCCAAGGGGTTTCAAGCAGAAGTGTTTTGTGATTTCCCCTGCTAATTCCTATGAATTGTTGCACGTGAGCTTTGAAATCGCACACCGAAGAGGGTCCAAAGCCAAAGCGGAAGGGGTGAGTCTGTACAGCAGCAGGCTGTCTGCAAGGAGCGCTTGTTCTGAATGTTTTAGGAGCGAGAAACATGTGTTGGAGATGTCGAAAGACATAGTTTTTACATCATACTACTCAAGCAAAAAGGAGTCAAGATTCACAATTTAAGGCAACATATTTTTTTTTAATCTTATGATCCTCTTTCCCGAAAATGTAATGAGGCACATACTGCAAATTCACCTGAGATAAAATATGTAATGCGATATTAAATAGGTTAAAATGACTGCAAATAAGAAAGTAATTTCATTTGAGAATGCAGAAAACGTATTTTCTGATTGAAGCCACCAACTGACTCTAGCAATGTAGATAAGAATCAAGTCTAAATAAGACATCTTGTGTCAAGGGTGAGAAGAGTATTTATCAAGTTATTAACTTAATGCTTTATAGATATTGATCACAGGAGAACTATGAACATATGATCATGTCAGCCTACAGAGGGAAGCACTAAATAAGAAAGAATGTTGTCACTAGTAATGAAATTGAAGACTGAGGGTAGAAAGGTCTTATTTGTGATAAACAGATACAAACTGCACAATGCCTGTTACCTGTGACTGTGGTGGTGGACAGACTTTATTAGAAGAAAGACACACCCACATCCACTACTTCTCACTTATTTGCACATGAAGTTTCTAACCACCGAGGACTCAAAAACAAGTCAGAAATTTAAGGGTTGGAAGTTGAGCAGACCAACAACAACTCAGTGCACAATGTAATTTCAACAGAAACTTCCAGCCATTGTCAGGAGAATTCACTTAGATTAGAATGTTAATTCTTCATAAAGTAAATCCATGCATTTGATGTAATTAATAGAAATGAATTTATTAGCAGAATCAAACAAGAATAATTAATACTGAGAAAAAAGGATAAAGAGAGGTTGAGACTGCCCTAAAGAAGGAAACTACAGAGAGGAATTTATTCTGTGATGTTCTGAAAACAAACACAAAAACCTCAGGTCTGGGGCTGAGGAGATGGCACAAATGTTAAGAGCCCTTGCTGTTCTTGCAGAGGACCCAGGTTTAGTTGCCACTACCAAACTGCGCAGCTTGCAACAGCTGTAACTACAAGTATGGGAGATCTGAAGCTCACTCTTCTCCTTCACGGTATCGGCATTCATGTGGGCATACTACCACTTAGGCACACATAAATACATACATTATTAATTTAAAAAATCAACAACAACAGCAGTATTCCCTCAAGTAAAGCGCCCATTCTAGAATCAAACAGGTCCACACAAAAATCACCCAGTGCCCACAAAACACACATTGCACCACAGAATGCAATGGTGGAATATCAGACAATAGTGACAAAGGATTTGGTTAACAGTACTAGACAATAGGTTCTCCTTATGGAAAGCTGTAAAAGTAAATTCTAACCTCAAATTACATATGGAACAAAACTGAACATAAAGGCCCATATATCAAAGCACATTTCTAAACTTTTGAGTAGAATTTCTTCATGGTACTGAAGTTAGCAGAGATGATGACACAAACACAAGTCATGCTCAATCAGAGCCTGGGACTGTGCTAAACGTAAGCACAGAGGTGCATATTGAAGACAGCAAAGGGACATTTTGAGGAAGACATAGATTTGAGGATGGTGTTTACAATGAATGTCAACTGATAACATTAAAGTCGTGAACACACACACACACACACACATACACACACACACACACACACCATCAGCAAAGTAAACCAGCCAAAGAAAGATAAACAATGTGAGTAGGACAAGCAACAAGAAGAAAACTTGAATGGAAAATTACTTGAAATACCAGTAAGAAAACCTTTGCTATTAGAACATTCAAAAATAACTACTAAGAAAAACCTTGGAATCTATAATACTACTAAAACTTTAAATATTAGATCATACCGAGTGAAGGACATCAGAAAATGAAAAAGAAAATCACACGGCTGAAAGCAACATAAATCTTCAAATAACTAAAATCAGGAGATGAGGCCAAAGACTCAGATGTGACATTTCAATTTCATTTCTCGGTATTTGTTGATATACAGCCTTGCTGTCTCAACAGAGGGTCACCCATCCCTGTTAGATCAAAGGCCACTTAAGCAGCCTCCCCAGGTAAGTCCTTGCTAAAGTCTGAAGACCAGGGCCTAAGTCTACAGCAGCAGGTCTCTGATGGGGAATGTCCTTCTGTGTATGTTTATCCTATTGGTTGTTGAATAAATTACTGTTGGCCAATGAAGAACCAAGCTAGGCAGGACTAGGTGTCAATGGGGATTCTGGGAAATGTAATAAAAGGAAGTCTTGTGATACAGGCAGGAAGTGACATAGCAGGCATACTCATATATAAGGAAGGGCAAGAAGGAAGTTGTCCCTTTTTTTCTTCCTTCTGCTCTGCAGCCGCCATGTGATCCCAGCAAAAGAAAATGCCTGCAGCTGGCGTCTGATAAAATAAGTCTTTATGGTTGATACTTAAGACTGAGCTAGCAGATGAGAAATCCTAGTCATTGGCCAAGCAGCATTTGTACCTAATATAAGTCTCTGTGTATTACTTGGGACCCTAATGTGGCAGGCAGAACTTGGGCGGCTGGCAGAAAGCACCCACGTGGCAGCAGGGCTGGGCTGTTGGAGTAAAGACTTATTGTTACAGGTCTCAGTGTGGATGAGCTCACCAGGGATGTCTTTAGTCTGTGGCAGACAGATGGAGTTGTAGCCACACAGATTCAAACTCTGTAGATGATTCCACTATGGAACCTGACTTCAGTACAGACACAACCATTTGTCACCTCAGGATGGGAAGAAATTCTGAGAGATGAATAGGGAACATGCTCATTGTGTGAGCATCACAGAGTCTCCAATACAGAGCTATAGGTATGGGACTTGAACTCTCAGGTTCATCAGATATGGTCAGCATGCTATGAATTGGGCTACATAACAGCCACTGCATTATAGTCAACAAGCTTGTAAGGAAAATGACTATCAAGAGTGACCAAAAGTTTAAGAGGGGAACACCAGAGTGGCCTACTCACTCACAGCCTTTAGGTATTATGAAGGGTTCTACACTGTGCACAGGTATGTAGCTGAAGTTTCATCTAACTGGCAGCCTGGGAGGTCTGGTTCCTCGCCATGTGTGCGATGAAGCCATTTGCAGTCACCACAGTTGTAGACTCACTGTAGACCCTGTTGGAACCTTGCAAAGGCACAGCTGTCCATGTAGCTTGTCTTTGTGACAGATGACTGTATGGTGGAGATTGCACACTTTGCAAAAACTGACACCTGTACAATGCTAAGTGTCTGTAGAGCTGACCAGTGTCAGGTCCCACAACCAAATCCCAAACTGCAGATGAGTGTGCAGTAACTGGGCCTCTGTCAACTAATCCAAAAAGAAAAATGCTGAGGGTAAAATCCAGTTAGGGTCCTTGGGTAAAATATGACACAATGTATGAAAGGTGGCACACTCCAAGCTCTAAGACGGACACCCAATCTCCTGTCCTTCCCTCCCCACCCCCACCATACAACGCTCTTCAAGTGTTTCTTTGTTCCCACGGCAGGGGCAGCACAGAGCCTCAGCACAAGGCTGGTCAGTCACATCATTGGGGAGGTGGTCAGAAAGAGGGGACACTCTTCCATGTACTGAAGGTATGATCCTTGAGGTGTTCTGTGTTTTGAAGTCTCAGAGTTCCAGGCAAGGTTATTTTTTAAATGGCATCAGAAACAGATTGCACTCCAGTGTACTTCCACTGTGGTCAAATATCAGAAGATAGTGTAGCATCAGAAGCCAAAGGATCAAACAATGTGATTCATGATGGACTGTGGTGGTCAGATCGCTCTGCTATCACAAACACAATGTCATGTAGCTACTATGAATGGGGGAAAATTTCAAAATGAATTCAAGTGCAGAGGGGCCTTGGGACTGTATAGCAGTGACAAGTGGTATTTAACAGGTCGACCCACTAGACATTGTTGGAATGTCTCACTTGGCAAAGCTGACCCCTGGACATTATAGGGGACCCCATTTATTAAATGGAAAGGGGGAGATGCTGAGAGCTTCCAGGGGAGTATACAGCAGGTGGCAATTAGTGTTCAGCAGGTTGACCCATCAGATGCATGGTTCCCAAATAGGGGTCCCCTATACCGTTTGAAAGAGAAAACCCCAGAGCAGGCTATAAGACTCAACCGCTTCTCACAGGAGGAGAAGGAAGACAGTAGGGAAAGGCTAATTCACTGAAGCAGGAATGGGGATCAGACACAGGCAGAGACGTTCCACACAGTGGGGTGGGAGACAGGCTTCAGAGCAGTAGCTCTCCACCTGTGGGTCATGACCACTTTGGGGTGGAAGGACCCTTTCATAGGGTTTGTATCAGATATTTACATCAGGAGTCAAAACAGTAGCAACACAAATAATTTTATAATTGGGTGTCACCACAACACGAGGAACTCTATTAAAGGGTGGAAGCATTAGGAAGGTTGAGAACTACTGCTGGAGAAACTGTTAGGAAGTCAGGAATGCAGGGGAATGGGGCATATTAAGGAAAGTATAAGGATTAAAAAACACAGAAAAAAGGAAAAGTCAGTGTGTGGATTTAGGGCTTGCATGGCTGCAACTCTGTAAGCTATTACACTAAAAGTGGGGGTTCTGGGGAGGAGAAATACAGTGTCTCTTTAAAGAACTAATTATTCTGCCTATCTCTTTAGAAAGCTTAAAGTGAAATTACCTTCCTGGGCTTGTCCTTTAGCCAGGCCCAACTGGAATGTTAAGTCTCCACCCACACCATGGATTCTATTCTTTTGACCAGGAGGTTTTTTTTTTTTTTTTTTCCCACTCCAACAGAATTTGTGACTTATATTTTCTGATTCTTAATTTATTTTTGTAAAACTTGGATCACTGCAGAATATATCGTGACACTTTTGTGAAAATTTGCAATATACGGGCAGAAATAGAACATTGCTTGACATGAATTATGGACGTGATAAATGATAGCTTGTGGAGGCGGAATTGAAATACTCTATTATAGAGAGTCACCATTCTTTTCTAGTTTCTAATACTGTTTTTATAATTCACAACAGTCCTGAATAACCTATGCATTTCTCTTAATCTCTTTAGGCGTTTTTATTTCAGTCGCAGTCCTCAACAGGTTCCACTCTTGGATTCGTTGTGAGCAGGCACTTTCTCTCTGTACTTACTTTTATTGAACACCAAATATGAAATATAAGCAGAGTTCTCTTTGTTTAAACCAGGCCACTGGGACCTGGCTGTAGAAGTTGTTTCAGCAGAAAACTCTCTGCTGTTGCATTGGTTTCTTTCCTTTTCAGAATAAAGCCTGAGTCCCCCAAAATAGCCAATCAATAGATGATGTCAAAGGATACAATAGACAAAACAGCTAGGAGATTTCTCTTCATATAGCAGAAGCAACACAGTCAGACCGGAGAAAGTGGCATGGAGGCAGCCACTGAAGCCGTGGTTAGCGTTTTTGGTATTGCCACTGACTCTAGCAGGGACTCATGGTTGGTCAGAGAGCTAAGAACAGACAACTGTTGAGCAGTTCAGCTTTAGGAAGGACACACATGTCACCCTGTTCCAAGGCTCTGAAACCCTGGCCAGAGTGGCTGAAAGAACATGGGAGCAGGATAAGGGGAGGAAAGCGGTGAAATGCTGCTTTAGGGACATGATGCCACCACGGCACTCACAATGTCAGGGCAGCTCTAGCCACTTGCATAGGTCACGCACGAGACCAAGTCTCCACACATGTCGTCATGACACCATTTAATTTCAAACACTTAACCTGTTTCACAGGTTAAATTGAACCTGATCTCAGTTAAGTCCTAACTGGCGGCTGACCACCTCAGAATAAGGTTTCATGTGAATGAGGAGCTGAATTCAGAGTTGATGCTAGCTAGAATGAGTTGAGGTCGGTGTTGTAATGGGGTGAATGCCTTTTCAATGTGCGCACATGGATTTGGTGAGGGACGGGACTGTGGAGAAGAGTCCCGTCCCAATTCAGTGCCTCCTGAGTCTATGTGTTAAGATTCTCATGCCCGATATTCTTTCTTTTCTTTCCGTTCCCCACCTTTTTTTTTCCCCTCGGGATTTCAACGTGTAGCCCTGTCTGTCCTGGAACTCACTACGTGGACCAGGCTGGACTCAGACTCATAGAGATCCGCCTGCCTCTGCCTCCTGAGTGCTGGGATGAAAGGCAGGCGCCACCATCACCTAGCCCAATATAGGAGATAATAAAAGATGAAGTTATGGGGGTGAGAAACTAAACAGAACATGAACATGGATGCAGAAGGGTTGCCAGAGCTCCAAGAAATGCATGGAGGGTGTGCTGAGCAATAACTCATTAAGAAAGAGACAGCGCGAGAGACCTGGAGAGAGAGGTACCAGGATCCATCGCTACATCCCTTTGCTGCTACAACTCCCTCCTCTGGAACTGCAAGCAAACAAATGCCTGTAGAGGAAGTATCGCTTTCTTAATGATGGACCGTGTCTTCTCCCTCCGTTCCAGTCAACACCCTCACGACACCCCTTTCTGTTTCTCCCCAGCGCATTTGCGTCCTTTGCTCCTGACATGGGCTTTCCAGGGCCTGTTGCATTTCCCCAGCTTGCACTCTTCTTTATGAGCCACTCATCACTTGTCCGTCAGTCTTTTAAACAGTCTTCATTTGAAAGTCACTTCATCAAAAACTATTTCCCTGCTCGTCCTGTATGTGTATTTGACCTTCCTGTGTTCCCCGATAAACATATTTTCTTAGAACTCATCAACTTCTCCTGCATTGCAATTATTATTTAACAGTTTTTACTTTTTCTTTCCTTCCCATCAAAATAAAAGTTTCTTGAACCATAAATCTCATCAGCTTGGTTGCTGTTAGCCTCATTGCAGACTCCACAGTTTCTATCATATATTGGGTAAAATGCCTGTGTTAAATCACTGTGATGTATCTATTTTCTTTCTCTAATAAGGAACAGCAACCTTCATATTAGCATTCATAGCACTTACATGGTAAATAAAAATGTGTTCTACTTGTTAAATTTCTTATGTATTTTAAGTGTAAATAGATTAAAATGAAACAATGAACCATTAGCCTTAGATGTTGGTGAACCATTATATGAGGAAGAGGAGTTAGGAGTCTACAACTCAACTGTACCATTTTTATCATTTTGTTCTATTTATATGAACAGTTATTTTTTTTTCTGACGCAGTTGGAAATCATTGCTTGGAATATGGCACCTACCTTAGGCTGTGTTCCCGATACATGTGCTACAAACCTGGTGACAGACAACAATCACAAATCCTGTTGCCAATACCCCAACCACTGGGAATGTTGAGAGTAAATTAATTAGTAAGAACAGATGTCAGATGCATTCTAGAGGATGTTGGCAGGGGTCCTGCGTCTGGCCTCACTTACAGAGTATGTGCATTCCACACACATGGATGCCATCCATGTTCACATGTGAACTGCAGAGATGGCTTTGCCTCTTTTAAACCCTCACTTTCTAACACAATAGTACATAGCAGAGTCTCAGAGATAATTGCATGCTGTATATTGATAGAGATTTCACGGGGGCTCATCAAAGGTTTGCACACACAACTTTCAACTTCTCATGTTTTGAAATGTGTGTTCACTTGGTGTATTTAGATGGCTTTTTTTAAATGTATGTTCTAAGTAGCAGGCATTGGAAGAACAATGGGGGTTTTAATGGCTACTGACAAAAGAATAACAGAAGAATTATTTGCTAATATCTCAACTTCCCTTTATTCAAATAAAACAATAGAAAATAAACTCATTATGATTCAAGGTTTTGAATTTATTACACTTTTCCCCACAGAAAGTTGTGCAAATTATCCATATCATATATACCAAGAATATTTCCACTGTTGTCTCTAAAATCAAACAAGATATAAGCTGATCACAACAGCAATGGGGTGGACCATGAATAATTGCAAAACACACTAAAGAAAGCTTTGTGTCTTCTTGTGACCAGACTGGATTCTTTACTCTATATTTTTTAGTTAGTTGTTGATTTATTCTGGCTACAATGATACTGAAATTCTTAGATAGACTATATTTTTTAAAATTTAAAATATTTTTTTTAAAAAATCTAAGTTTCATGTGAGTTGTTTTATTTTGAAATTCTCTCTTCACTGATAGAGCAGTCAGTGTCCATGCAGCGTCTTTGCAGTTTCCCAAAGAAAAAGACCACTGAGGTTGTCCCTCAGTTTGTCCTACTCCGTCATGAAAACAACTGCTACTCCATCATGTACAAGACGCCGAGCTTTACCCTTTGAAATATCTTAAAGATGCCACTCACTTATTACAAACAGGTCATGACTTGAGTCAATTGATTGTATTATTTTTGTCCCTAACACATAGATTATGAATAGCACGATGAAACCCAACACCCACCTGTGCCCCAGGAATATGCCTGGAAACACTAAAACATGGATCTTTTAAGGAAAATTCCCTGTGAGCACATCTGGAACTGAGGACTGGAGTCACCCAGAAGAGAAGATTGACACGAGTCGTGACTTTTCAGACTTCATGAGACTCAGTAACGCTTTGGATTCTCCACAATCTATGAAGGTGTTTCCAGACTCTGCTGAAGAAGAGCTCATCACAGGTAGGTTCTCCACTCCCTGTCACCAGCTGGTTATGATGGAGACAGCATACACACCCCTCCAATAATTGGGTGATTTATGTATTCCCATAATCATAAGCTAAGCTCAAGGAGAGAGGAAAGTCTGGCAGTACAGCACTAAGTTCTGCAGGGAAGCACTACAAATAGTGTTTATACTTCCATGCAGTCACAGGCCTTCTGGGAAACAAGAGACTACACCACCTGCTGCAAACCCAGGTAACACCAGCCTTGAACTTCTAAAGCAGCAAATTGAAAATGGACAGGACTTTGTTGTCTCCTTACCACATATTGTCATCTCAGCCAAAAAGGAGAACAATGAGGAAAAAAAGAGATTTCTTCAGATTGGTAGATGCCCAGAGATAACATGTGATTTTCCCCTCTGAAAGCAAACTGTCTAAAGATTTTAAATCAATACCCAGCAAATTAGCTCAAAGCAAATAAAAATGACAATAACAGCACCTGTCTGGCTGCCGCTTGCTTCCTGTATGTGCCAATCCGTCACTGGCTGGCAAACCTAACAAGAGTGTGTGTTTGGTTTTCTCCATTTCCATAATGAAAACCTTAACAGCACTGTGATTGAAGAGCGTCCTCTAAAGATCTGCACCTATTGCTTATTAAACACACATCTCCATGTGTGTGAGGCTGCAGCAGCAGGGCACTGACAAGATGAGTGATAGCTACACAGAGAAGAAAAATAGCAGCGCCTCCCCTCTCTAGTCTGTTTCCAATTTATCGGTGTTGTGGGAGCCCGTGGGCCCAGGTAGAAAGGTGTGCTTCTAAGAGATTCTGATTAACCTGTATCACCATGCCTCTCCTGTCATCATTACACAAGGCAGCTAAGTAAACAGATATAACAGGCCTCGGTTTCATCTCCAGGAATTTACTGCCATGGAAATCCATCTGACTCTCCCATTTATCTCACTTCTCAAAGAGTGATTTAAGGCCCACCCACGTGGCAAAATAACATAAGCTAAATTGCTCTCATCGTTCATTCATTCATAAAACAGTTTCCCCCCCATCATCTGTTTGCCAGGTTTCGTGGTAGGCACCGAGGCTATAAAGACAAACATGCCTTTCAGTTCCTCGCAATGAGATAAATCTAGATGATCAAAATATACTAATTAAAATTTGAAAATCCATTTTATTTATCGAAGGCATCTGTAGCAATAATAAGTAGCAATAAATCAATAGATAAAACTGTCTCTATTAAACTCACTCTGTTCAAACATGTAACTTTCTATTAACACAAAGCCAATATGTATAACTTGGGTGGAGAGTGTGTTTGTGTGTGTGTGTGTGTGTGTGTGTGTGTGTGTGTGTGTGTGTGTGTGTGTGGTGTTTGCATACATGCTCAAGACATAAAAAGTATTGAATAATTTGTATGCAGGCTGGTTACAGATAAACAGTACAACATATGATTTTCCAAAGTATTTTTTTCTTCTTGTGATCCTGAAGAAGTATTTGGTTTGAGCAAGGCAGGTGAACAAATACAAAAGTGTACCATGCTGAAAAACATAAACCTTCTGAGGCACAAGGTGATTGTCTTTTAAAAGATTTTTAAAAAGAGTTTTATTGTTAGTTAACTTGGGTGGCTGAGCCAAACAGGTTGCCTATAAACCAACTGGTACACAACTGTCAACATGGTACCCACTTCCTCTTTCCCTGCTCCAACTTCCTCTGTGTCATCCACCTGAGAGTGAAATCAGGTACAGGTAGTGCTCAGTTCCCATCCCAGGATTGGTATTCTCACTGCACAACCATGTCAAAAATACAGCAAGGAAACATGTTAAACACTCAACATGAAAGATTTTAATTTTTTTTTTCATGGCAACAGGTTCAACGGACAAAGTTTCTGCTCTTGGTTCTGTATCTGTCCAGTTGAAAGCCCAAGAATCCAAGCTCCAGGGAACTATGCCACATGCCTATGGTTTTTGTTTTTGTTTTATTTTTTTATACCATGTGGGGCATATTATCACCACTTATTAACAAATGAACAAAGGTAGAGAAAATTTAATTCTTCCTTAGGGAACACGGATTCCCCATGGTGGGACACCTGCTTGAATTTGGGGGTTGCATGTTGTCAGTCACCACCATCTCCTCTTAGAGGCTACATGGCCCTGCCTGCCAGAGACATCTATTTTTCTTTTTTTATTTTGGTTTTTCAAGACAGGGTTTCTCTGTGGTTTTGGAGGCTGTCGTGGAACTAGCTCTTGTAGACCAGGCTGGTCTCGAACTCACAGAGATCCACCTGCCTCTGCCTCCCAAATGCTGGTATTAAAGGCGTGCGCCACCAACGCCCGGCGCCAGAGACATCTTGTTACAGCTAATTTAGCACCAAGTGTGTGATGAACCTGAGGTGTTTCTGGCAGCGCATACTGGCGTTGCACCGAGACGTCTCTGTGGCCTTACTTCTTAACTTAGAGTGTGCTCAGCTTTCTCTGAGCTTGTGGTCACCACATGCGACTCCAGTGAATGCTTCCTGCAACATCTAGAGCTGATTCGAGACTGCCGAATGCTCACCACATGCAAACGTTGTTTCTGTTTTGTGGAGACATATGGTCGACCTCCGAAAAACAGGGGTCTTACTAGTCTCCCGTCATTATTATTCCTTGCCACATAAGTAATAAATTACCATAACTTTGTATCGAATTGTGAGAGAATTTAAATTTTAAAAATTGTTGTTTGGACTGTTGACTTGATTGTCATACAAAATTATTAGATGAATTTGGGCATGAGATTGAGAAATAATTTCCAGCTATTTATGAAGTGGCACTAAACACATGTGTGCTATTTTATACCACATATTTACATAAAGTGGCATTCCCAGTGTGACAATTAAAAAACTTGAAATATCAATCAACTCTAAAAAATACTGATGATGTTTTGTATCCTTTTGCATCAAAATTCAGCTGGGAATTAATTTACTATATAAAAGTAAGCATGCACTTTCACCTTAAGAATTCAAATGCCCTTTCACCTTCAATAAATGGTAAATGTATATATCAAAGAATTGTTTCAAGGTAAATTTGTCCAGGACTTATTGTCTATCAATACTTGATTTGCATACCAGTGTTATGTACTATTTTAACTGGGCTGCATAAATGCCTGGGTCAATGAAGGATTGATAACTCAACATTTTAAGCATCTCTGCTCTACACCAAATAATGATGAGCCTCTTGTGAGTCACCTGTCACTTGTCACTTCATCCCTCTCTGTATCCACTTGCACTTTCGTAGTGGAAAATCCAAGTTCATGTGTTGAACTGGGAAGTTCACTTCAGGGTACACATGCTGTCTATCTTCCTTTTGCCAAGAACTCAAAGTCCAGCTTTTCAATCCTGCTTGCATCACACCCTAATGTCTTCTCAGAACTTTGCTTCAACCAACAATGCCACCTCTTTATTCTTATTCTTTAAAATTGATTAAACTGCCTTGAAGGTGCCTCCTATCCTCTGTTTCCCCCTTTTTATTTGCCAGAGTAAAATGGCTTCCCAGGTTCTCTATAACTATCTCTCCATGGTCCACTTGCTCATGTCTGGGCTTCCTTTCCTGTAGTGGACTCCACATCTGAAGATTCACTCACTGGCCTCAGAGTCCACATGGTGAAGGACTGCCTCTGTTCTTCAAGCTTGGGCTCTCAGACTTCACAGTTTTCACTAACTGTCCTCCTCAAACAGCCCATGCCTAGTGACTAAGGTAGGTGGGAGTGTAAAGTTCCAGACATTTCACTGACATAACCTTTAGCACCAGCTCGGTGGACCCTCTGCAGACATTCATTACAACTTGACACCTTCCTCTTTTATAACTTTCTTCCTCACTTCATAAATTTCCTACTGAGCATCTTAGAGCCATCTGATAGTCTGCCTCCAGAAAACAATCTGAATAGGTTCCAGTGGCTAGAAGATGGATTTTGTTTCTGGATTTTGACCACATGGTTCCTAGTGGATAATGATGACCTCACTGGTAAAGGTTGGCCATGGATATTGCCCGTGGACTGTGGTATATCAATGAAAAACCCCCACCTTTGGAGTTTGCTGAACTGTAACCACATAAATTCATAAAAAGCAACCCCTATTAGCTGGAATGGCTACTGTGGTAGTATATAGAGAAAATGATGCACACAGGTTGTTGGGCTTGTCTGGCTACTGCAAAGCCCTCTGGTCCTCCATAACAATGCTGCACAATGTAGTGGTCACTAGAGCAAATGCCTGGTGCTCATTTGCATTATTGTAAGTTTAAGCTGAGATGCAAACTGAGGCTAAAGGCTCAAAAGCTACTAGAGATTCAGGACAATAAAAGCAAAATATTTCATTACATTTTTATTCTATGTTTCAAAATGTTTTGGAATAAATACATATATCATCTTTTAAAATTTGTTTTTAAAAGAGTTTGGAATTTAGAAAAAAATATATATATATGTAATTTCTAAGGTACAATTTTGCTCTATGGCAAAACAAAGGAAAAAGAAAAACAGAGGTAGGCTAATAAGCCTATGAGCCTCATAGATCTTAAGAGATTAATATCTACTCTATTGAGACACTAAGAAGATATGATAGCCCAGTGTAAAAAAAGGTTTAAATACCAATGGTAGCCATGATTAGGATAGACACAGCAACACTCCCTCCAAGAAACTTTGGCTCCTTGAACCCTGGCTTTTCTGAGGCTTAAATTCAGTCTCCATTCCCTGCTCACAGCTTTTGTTCAGCTTGCTCATGGGCAAAAGACAGTGAGCGCAGAATTCTCTGTCTTCTGAGATAACCAGTGTCTGATTCACATGCTCTGTGTTCCAAGGCCATAGGTCATAGGTCATAGGTCATCTGCCTACTCCCCCCCCTTTTCAGCATTGACTCAGATGGAACAGCCCAGGAAATAGGAGATGATCTGTATTCAAAGGTCCCCCAGACACAGATGGAACATAGTCACTGTAGTTGAATAATAGCTGGCCTGCCACGGGATTCCCAAGACTATTCAAATGTGGCTGGGACATAAAACAGAATGAGGAAAGCTATATGGACTTGGGTGTGTTTTCTTAAGGTACCAGAGTTAGATAGGCAGGATCTACCCTGAGGGATACTGTGAATTCCAAGTCAGGATGAATCATAGAATCTTGGGGAGATGGTGGTACACATTGAGCAAACACGAAATGCTGAGATGGCCCCATAAACTATAGGGACAGGAATCCAATGGTCAGGGACAAGCTGGCATGGATAGTAGATGTATCCTTGATAGACTAGCAGGTGATTGTTTTCCACACAAAGCTAAAGGACACACCTAATAGGTGGATGTGCTATGTGCCAAGAAATGATGCCAGCACCAACATTATATGGTAGATTTCTGGAATAATGATGAATAGAAGAAGCTGTTATATATTTTGAATCACTATATTCACTGGGAATTAAGACTTCAAGATACAAAGCAATGAAGTTTTTGCAATGAAAGTAATGTCTGAATGATAGCCAAGGAACTCTGACCCATACCAAGTTATGAAGACTCTAGCAGAACACAGCACCCACAGGGGAAATCACCAGACTGCCGAGTACTGTTCAGCTATGCCAGCAAAAATCTCAAGCCCATATGACCAGAACGATGAGAACTGTATCAATAAAACTCATCAAACTCTGCCAAGTTTCCAGAAGGAGTCAGCTTTCAATCAAGTCCTGCTACAGTTGGCATGAAAGAAAAAAAATCCCACAGTTTAGTCAGCATAGGAGTGATTCCTGTAGTCTTCCCCAAGAGGAATGGACATTTGACTTCAGAAATTAAATACATAGTTGCTCAGGGGACTAACAGGCATAGGACTAAAGCAGTATTAATATTCCAAAGACAATAATCATAGTCTCTCTCATAACTAGAGGACATAAGGGAAGGGAGAAGAGGAAGAAAGAGAACACTGGTTATGGATGCTACCCATATTACAGATCACATACTAGTGGCTATTTCATCTGTTAGGGTGTTCCCGCTTGGTTCTGAAGCTGCCTCAGAGCCTCCAAATTACACAAGAGACACTTTATTAATTATAAATCTGTTGTTCGGTGTCTAAGATATCTTACTGGGTAGCTCTGTCTTAAATATTAACCCATGACTAATAATATATGTATTTATACATGGTCTTATCTTCCCAAGAATGCCAGACCCATGAGTCCTCTCCTCCCAGGATCACATGGTGACTTCTCCTTACTCTACTTCCCAGAATCCTCCTTGTCTCCTAGTCCCCCCTATCTTGCTTCCCTATTGGCCAACAGTGTTTTATTCATCAACCAATAAGAGAGACCTATGTACAGAAGACTCCCCCCATCATCTCCTCTTTTCTGTATAAATGGATAGGCATTCTTCAAACCTTTCAAAGATCTACAGAACATTTAAATGTTTTAATATTAGTGCTCTGTTGACATGAGACACAATTGCTCCTGACAGCACCAAGCTATTCCCGAGAAAATGCTGGACACTGATGACACTCCTTCTGGCATCTGTTCTCTCTACAGCTAATGAATGGCCTCTGGGCGAAGAACTGCCCCCAACTCGACCACTGACTTTGGACATGCTGTCCTACTGTGCTTTCCAGAGAAGACTGCTAAACCTTGCCAAGTCAGGGAAAGACAACTTTTCTACCTCCCTGCTTCTGTTTTGCTCAGTCTGATACTCTAGGCCTTCGGCAAAGCTGGTTGCCCCTATGCTGCTGTGAGACTTTGGGTGACTGTCCAGATAGCCTGATGTTTCTGTCTGCACGGCACCTTTTGGAAGTTGCTGGCCTGCACCTCCTGCCTGCCTTAGTATAGTTATCCTGCTTCTCAGGTCTTTGATGAGGTTGAAGATTAGACTGTCACAATTATTGTTCTCTCTTCCTAGATAGAAATATTAGATACAAGACTTAAACTTTCCATCTTAGGACAACTCTGTAGTAATCTCTGTTACGTCTTTTCCCTAGGACTGGATATGTAGTTCTTGCCATTTGCTTTGGTTGCTTCACTGGCAATAGGTCTTAAGTGTGTTTGTTCTTACTTTTCCTTCTCCTAGAGCATACTTGATATTTGCTATCTTTGTTATAGTTTAATATCAAGCCTAAATATTTTTCTTTAGACTAAAAGAGGAATTGTAGTGAGATATCCACTCTGACCATACCTGTACCACTAACCACACCCATTTGGGTGTGGTCACAGGTGCAAACTTGATGGAGGGTAGAACTAGATCTGGGGCCCCTGACCCCAGTGTGCTCTGGTTTCTGGTTGGGTCACAGAGGGCAGCCTGGTTGGATCCTTGGAGCTGGAACCTTACTGCCTCTTGTGTAAGTGCATTCTCCCTGAATATACTTCACTTAAACAGTACTGAGTCTAATGAATCCTGATTCTCACACAATACTTTGGATGTGCCATCAGAAAAAAACACCAACAAGACAGTACAACACCTGTATTGCTCTTGGTCATTGTGTAACAACTTAATAGACAGGGTGTTCTCAAGTGAAGGACTTCTACTTCTTCCTCTGGCCCCTTAAAAAGTCAAGATGGAAAATTAAAGTGGGAGATAGAGTGTACAATATTGTTACCTTCACAAATAGAAATGCTTCATATGTGTTACTTCACATTGTATAAATGTTGAATTCACTAGTCTGAACTCCAGAGAAACAAGATGGGTCCACAAAGATAGCTGCAGGCTTGCCCCAGTAAGAGTCCCTTCACAGCTGCTCTGCCAGATGTGGCACATTTACTGGAGCAGATTAATATAGCCTCAGGATTTGGGGATGAAGCCATCTTTCTGGAAAAAAATCTGTTCCTTTCTATCTCAATCATGGAAGACAATCAGAAACAGCTCACATTTATATGAATTCAACATTATTAATTTACAGTTCTGCTCTGGGGCTATGTTAACCCTTCTTCCCTCTGTCATAATATAGTCTGAGGAGACTGGCATCATCTACACAACCACTGCACTTTTCACAGTCTGCTCCATGGCTGGAGCTATAAAGATTGTGTCAGAGGGACAGAGGGTAGTCAGCATTCTGGAGGCCTTGTTAGAACACATACGAGCATTCTATAGGGCAGGAGACAAACCTGCCCAGGTCTGAAGCACACCGGCCAAGGTCAAGAGGTTGCTTGCATCAGTTTGTGCAGGTATGTCATCCTGATGCCCTCATGGGTTTTGTTGGGTTCTCAAAATGAGCCCATTGATCCCACACCTACAATTACACTGCTTAGCATGACAAGACTCAGACTCAAGTGAAGCTCAGAGCAGAAACTGTTTGTTTCTGGGTTGTTGTGTAATATCTCAAAGTGGTGGGCACATGATGGAATATATTTTGTGACAGGGGAGCTATCAGAGGTGGGGAAGGATACGACTTGGAATTTGTGGCAAGACTTACTGGGGTTATCACAAAGCAGACTCCCAGTGCTCTGAGGAGATGCCACACTGCTCTCATGGAAGGGAGACCACTGCATTTCCTGTTGCTTTATAGGGTTCTAGTACAGGCAGAACACTTGGCCATGGGGTACTAAGTGATGCTGACAGGACTATTAACTTGGTCCATCCAGACTCATGAGTCTTCAAAGCTGCTGTTGCATCCCTTTCCACAACCTTCATAAGGAGCAGTTCATTGCAGATAGAGGAGGAGCAGGGCTGGGAGACACAACAAATGTGTACAAACAGGACCAGTGCTTAAGGCAACATCAGCACCGCTCCACACCCAATGTCAAGGTGGGCTGGGAGATGTTCAGATAACAGAGGAAACACCAATCTGATTTCTTTCCATAAGATTCTAGGCCCAAATATACATCTCTATAATGTGGTCCCGGGAAAATAGTATTAAAGTAATGTTTGGTGTCTCAGTGAGTACGACCTTCAGGCAGTGAGTTTGGTCATTCACTTCATACAGATAAAGAACTGCTAAAAAAAATGGAGAAGAGAAATCCCAGACAAAGGCCAAGAAGTAAAACAAAACAAAAAACAAACAAACAAACAAACAAACAACAACAAAAAACTAGAATGGTCCTTGGAGAAGTATGATGACACAGACGCTAAAGGCTGCTATTGGAATCTTTGAACAACATTTAGTGGCCAGCAAAGGACATATTGGTGGAGAGACACTAAAGAGAGCAGTTGATAAAGTGATCTGGCCAGATATTGCAGCCAGATCCTAACAGCCAAATGAGCACTGGCCTGATGAGCACATAAACAGAGGGTCATGATGGCAACAGGAATGCAGCCATCAGCATCAGCAACACTTACTAAACTAATCCAGCTCTTCACTGTCAAGATCTCAACTGCCCACAACTGATGCTAAGCCCTGGATCTCACCCCGTGCTTTCACAAACCACTCACTACAAGGATGAACCATAAGGATGCCCTTGCACCCTAAGAAACCAGTGGTTTATTTTCACAGGAACAGGCACATGTTTCCAGGCTGCCTCTCTTGACTTCCCTTGGCATACTGATCATTGATCCTGTGTTTATCCCACTACCATGGAACTCTACTGAGCAGGAATGCTTCTTATGGCAAATGGGGCATGACATCATTCATTGGCTAGGAGCCACTGGTTCTTTCAAATGCTATATCCAGGCCTTCTGTTCTGTTGGAATAACTTCCTGGGGCAGAGGAGAGGTGACAAGTTATAGGAAATATTTTTGGAAAAGAGGTACCATTCCCCAGGACCCAGGATATAGTCTGTATTGAAAACATTTGGTGCAAATTCCACATAGGAAGAATACATAGGTTTAAGAATCAAGAGATGGAGCAGTTAATCTTACTCTGAGGAGAAACTACAGTACCCTGTAACTGCTACTATGTATCCTGTATGGTAGGTGTCAAATATAGTTGTAAAGAGTAGGAGAAGGCTAGGGGTATAGCTCATGGATACGGTGGTTATACAGCATGCCCAAAACTTTGGCTTCATTCTCAGGTACCACCAAAATCAATTAACTGATTAATTAAAGGCTAGTGGAGATGTTTTCTCCAGTATCCAAATACCCATGACATTTCTAGCCCCAGAACTAAATATTTCTACATAGGATAATAGTAAATATACATATTATCCTCTAAGAGAAATATATGCAAATATATTTGCACTCAGAATGTTCTCTCTAAATCATCTAATCTTGCATCTTCCCACCCTGCATAGCAGCAATTGTGATAGGTAATAAGAGTTAGGGTGTTGATAAACTTTTAATATTTAGGGACTGTTTGCTTTTCTGTGAATGAAGAATCAGGCAACTCAGTTCAAGGGTGATTTTGGTTGTAAAAACTGGTATGAAATAAACTTGGCTGCTTTTATATGCTCTCCCTCCTATCCTCAACCCTCTTTTTTTCCCTCTATTTCCTAGCATCTGACATCTCAGCCTACAATAAAAGGATGTACAACCTAAATTTTAGAAAACTTACAGCTTGGGTTTGCAGGCTGTGTTTTGTTTCTTCTTCAATATTTCTAGAATTTTTATTTCCTTAGGAAAAGGCTGAACAGATAAAGTGTTGAGGAAACAGTCATAATGATAGCAGACTTACACCTGCCCACGCTCTGCTACAGATTTATGGCCAACACAGCCAATTTTGCCATCTGGGTCAAAGTCATATGTTCACTGGAAATATTTTGGTAAGTTATTGCTGGTGTTTTCCACATTGCAGGTGGTGATCACATGGGTTTATGGCACTTTCATGATGGTGTGCCTGCCTGAAGCTCTCAGAAGTCGTGAATGCTTACAGGCGCTATTTGATTAAACGAAATGGGCTCTACTCATCCTGCTAAGCCTCATGGGAGATGCTCCCTAAATATAAAATGTAATCATGAGAAATGTGCCAAGCAATTCTCTTTGGTTGTTTGCAGAAGCATAGGGTAGTAGGGAAAAAGTGAAAAAACAAACAAACAAACAAACAAACAAAAAAACCACCAGCTACTCTGGACAATGAAGTATGTATCACCCAGAAAAGAATTCAGATAGTCCCCAGATGTCTGCTGGTACAGAAAAACACCACAACTAGTTAAGTTTGAAGATTCAGCCTTTAAAATGTTCTTAAAGGTAGTACTTTTGCTACTGAAAATCCTATAGGTGTTTTTTTGTGTATTTACTTTTTAATTATACCAGTATTATTGGGAAGGAGAGACAGGGTTATTGGAATAAAATTAGAAGTAGGGCAAGTAGGAAAAAACACAGGGATGAGGATTCTGATGTGAATTCTCACCCGGAATGTGTGTCTAAGCTTAGCTGCTGTATGAAATGGACAAAGGGGGTGACAGCAGAAACTACACCTATTTGAAGTATAATTCAAAGGGAACTATTGTACGCTGCGCACATTGCAGGCCACTCATGAAGAAATTTGGGGAGCCCAACAGCCCCATCATCTGCTAAGGCTCTCTCTGTAGTCAGTGTCCATAGTACCATGCACACGGAGGCCAGGCTTGTTTGGCTAACTCTTGCATTCTGCTTCAGGAGAATCACCTAGAGCCATTTCCTTAACACACCCATATTTTTTTTTTATAATTCAACACTTATTCATCCTAATTATTGAGCAGTATGATAATACAGAATATGCAAGAATTTTCTCATCCTGTCCCCACAATGGGAATTTGAGTTTAGCCTTTTGATTCTCTGTTATTGTGCCATTATTCATCTGCAGTGTTATATGGATACTTATTTTCATTTGTCTTGAGGTATCGTTTAAGTGTGGAAGTTCTAAGTTCTGAGGTTGAAGTCTATTTGATGATGTAAGATACTGCCAGACCTTAACAATGATGGAGCCATGTTTTACTCTGGGACAGGATTCCAGTTACTCTACTGGGTCTGTGCATCAGGTTCCTGCTGCTCCACTCTGGGATGTGTGGGGCAATACCTGCATCTCTCAGTTAACTGTGAGAGAGGAGCTTGTTTTTTCATGAAAACCACAGCATGGAGTAGATACAGGCCAAGTATTCAGGAAACAGCCTACTTTATTTCACTGTTTTGCTTTCCCTCAGCAATTTAAACATGTGTCAGTTCCCCTTACAATTCAGAGGACCTAGGGTTGGAGCTCCTTGAAATAGGATTCTGATTCAGAAAGAAGCCATTGGCTTGTCCCATAGATATATGGCAGGTTTAGTACTAAAAGGTTTGTTGTTTTAAGGAATGGAATCATGGAACAGTTGTGAAAAGTATTGATTTTAAGGTAAAGAAGACTAAATCCTAGCCTGTGTTGAACTTCCAAGATATTTTTAGATGAACAACCTCTGACCATCAGCCTCTGTAGTTTCCTCAGATGGCTATTTGTTTACTAGGGTTGCCTTTGCATCTAGTGTACACCAACCAAAAACAAAGAACAAAAAACAAACAAAAAAAAACAACCCTGTCTCTACATCTAGTGCACCACAAACCCAATGCATATCAGAATAAAGGGAAAATGAAAGACTCTAATTCTAATATATTAATAAATTTAATTTTAACATATTAATATGTTTTTAATTAGGAAAGTGCCACACAAAAGTCTAATTCTAATACATTTATTTATGTTAAATTACATCTGCTTGAGTTTTTAAACTAATCATCGACTCCAATGAGCTCTCAACAAACCTCCTCACTAGTTTCATCTATTCATATACACACAGTATTTTCCTAGTTGCAGATCTTGATGATCTCAAATATCAGAAACCAAGTAGATAATGGGGGAGAGTATATGGTTTGACAGCTTTGTGGAAATGGGAATTCCAGGGTGACCCCTGACTTCCATCAGTTGGCTGGATGGTCCTTCATGGTCTCTGCTTCTGGATTCTCCATGACCTTTGCCTGCTTCTACCTATTCTGCAGCAATCTTCATGGTGATATTTTTGATTATGAACTTACTTAAACTTTTCTTTATTCAAAACCATCCCTCTACCCACAAAGCATATTTTTACTAAAACTTTCCTTGATGTTTAAATGAAAATATGTCATTAGAACTTCATTCAGCATTCCTCTTTTTGCTCTTTCTTGATTTATAATCAGCTGCAGTCTTTAAACAGGTCTTCCAAGCTTTGACAGCACTTCAAAAGCATCGTCTTACATGCTCTCACAGAAGAGGTATGGGTTCATTTCCATTGCCTTCCCATTTCAGGAGACTGCAGAAATCATGAAGGAAGATGCCCCATGATTCTCCGTGAAAAGGAGGAAATGTAAGGCTTTGAATACACCATCACAAGACAGCACACAGCCAATCATCCTTATTAACAGGGATATATCTCAAAATGTAAACTTATTTTGAGTTGTTGAAATTCCTGCTCATTGACAAGGAAAGGGTTAGCTGGTTTCTTCCTTCCTTTCTTTTTTCCTTTCTTTTTTCCTTTCTTTCTTTCTTTCTTTCTTCTTTTCTTTCTTCCTTTTTTGGTTTTTTGAGACAGGGTTTCTCTGTGTAGCTTTGGAGCCTATCCTGGCACTCGCTCTGTAGACTAGGCTGGCCTCGAACTCACAGAGATCTGCCTGCCTCTGTCTCCCAGGTGCTGGGATTAAAGGCATGTGCCACCACTGCCTGGCTGGTTAGCTGGTTTCTAATGCAACTGCATTCCCTCAATGTCAAAACAAAATGACTCTTTTCATAGACTATTGTGACACATTCATGAGACCAGAGATAATGACAAAGGTAAAGAGAACACCAATTAAACTAATTGGACATTTGTCTACAAATAAGGCTTTATCATCAATGCCAGTTAACATCCCTTCAGTGAAGAAGGATGCAAACACCCTGCTTTCATTAGCAGGGACCTGAGAAAGCCTTCCTTTTGAAGCCCATATTTCTGCCCAGAGCATTTGCTGTCACTGGCTTTTCTCTTTGGAAAAGGGTTTCTACAAACACAGGCTGAGAGGCAGGATGACTTACAGCAAATAGCCAATAACAAACAAACAAAAAGAATATCCACTTCTGTGTCCAGGTTGCATCTGATTTTATGGACAAATAGAGTGGATTAAATAAAGGAAAATATCCTCCTGGAAACGCAAAAAGTCTTTTATTCCTGATGGAGCCCTCCCGACTTTGCTCAGGAAGGTGTAAGATTGGACAGGCTGTTGTGAATCCTTAGGAGATGGGCCAGCCTTTTATTTTATAGGTTAATTGTGGGCTCCACCACTAGGCAGCAGCCATTCTGTCATGAAGCTTTCTCACTCATTGAAGTATCTGGTCATTGTCTTGAATTTCTGACTTCTATGTTTTCTTAACCAACCATGATTCAGTTTTGTGGCAGAACCAAATTGAAGACTGGGGTTCGTACTTACCTAAAGTTTCTTTAATTTCTCTTGTTTTTATTACAGTGTATCTACATGTATGCATAGATATGTGTGTGGGCACACACGTGCATACAGGGACCAGCAGTAAACCTCATCGCCCCTCCTCAGGCACTCCACATCTTACTTTATGTGACAGACCCTCTCACTGAACTTGGGCTCTCCCATTTGGCAAGACTGGGAGTCAGTGATCCCCAAGACCCTCCTCTGTCTGTCCCTAGCACTGGGATTACAGGCATTAGCACAAGACATAACTTTGTACATGTGTCCCAGGGACAGAACTCAGCTCTGACATTTGTGTGGCAACAACTTTCTTAATGAGCTATCTCTCCAGCCCCTAGTTCTTAATTCATAACTCAGAATAGAGACTGAATGAAAAACAAAACATTCAAGTAAATATCTGAAGATAAATAAAACAATAAACAAATGAAATAAAACAAAAGTGAAACAAAACCCCCACAAAAGTCCTTCCCTTCTTTCCCCTCAGATCAGAAATCATATGTAACTAAACCCAAAGATAAACAGGTATTTAAAAGATGTTATCTTTGTTGCAACTAACACAGGTAGAAATGGAAATTCTGTTTCATATATAATGACACAAAAAGAAAAGAGAAACATCTACAGCATCAAAATAAAGCCGAGGTAAAAAGAACAAAAATGCACCTTTTAGTTTTGACAGCCACTTCAGGAATTCAAATTCCCTGTAACACACCAGGAATCTCCGCAACAGGCAAAGGGCAGAGATGTGTACAGCCAGAGGGCTATTGAATTATGGGAACACACCCCCAAAGAGTGTGTAAATAGTATGATGAAGATGCTACTAACTGATACACTGGATGAACAGAAATAGGATATATCCTATTGGACTTATTGTCAACCTTGTTCAATCCATCACCACGCCAGGGCTGTTGCTCTTTGTTTCCAAAGAGTATGAAAATCAGTTCTGTGCTCATTGTTAGTTCTTAATGTACACACACACACACACACACACACACACACACACACACACACACACACACACACACTGTTCTGTTTTCACTGCTTTCTTGGTGATGCAAAAGGCAGGGATAGCAAACAAGAAAAGGAAGTAAGGACAAGGAGTTAGCAGCTGTATTTTGGATCCAGAAGGGAGCACTATGGAGCACTATGCATTGTGAAACAGGCTGTTTGTTGATCTTCTCTAGCAACAGAAAATTTCCTTGCACCCTCTTCATTGTCCCACTCTCTCTGGGGTCACTCATTTCCATCTCTCTCCCTCTCCCTCCCCCATCTCTACTCCTTGGTTTCTCCTTCCTTCCCTCCCTGTTTAGTCTGAAGCCTTCACAGTTCCCCAAAAAGAGCATTGCCTGTCTTTTCCCTCTCCTGAATGGTAGTCATATCTGGTGACACAGTGTACCTTTCTTGTGTTTCCCTGGTAACCAAGGCTGACTGGCACCAGGCACAGGGTGTCTGAGTTTCAAACTTTCTACTTTAGACTTGTTTCCCTGCCAGATATAGTAGCTGTGGCTTCTTCCAATTTGGCGCCACTATTTACCATAGGAGGAACTGCTCCTTCAAGGGAAAAAATGTGTTAGGTTTATGTCTCCTTCCCAGTCAGTGCACACTGAACAGAGTGGGGACAACTGATGAGACAAGGATGAGGAGAGAGAGGCCTCTTCTCACTGGAGAGAAGAAAGCATGGCCACAGCTGGACACTGTGTGACATAAATTTAGCTAACTCTGCATTCCCACCTATGCCTCTGGCTGATAGCTGAGGTCTGAGCCCCAGGGAAATTGAAACAAGACTCTGTATACTTTGTGAACTCTCCACTTTCTCCCTTCTCTGTCTCTCATCTGTCTGTCTGTCTGTCTCCTTTTGATTAATGGCTCCTGAGTTAGTTAGACACAGGCATTTTTTTTTTCGTGACTTGGCAACTTGGTGAATTCAAAATGAAACCAATTAGTATTAAATCCCCAAAGATTTTTTTTTTTGGTCATATCACAAATTCCTTCTGGTTTTTCCTGAAAAATTAAACTGCAATCTCCATCTCTTTTGAGGTTTAACAGATATTGGATCCAGTGAATATCTGGCATCACCAACCAGTAAGTAAGACTCGCTACACTCCCAGCAGTCCTCCAAATCTCAATGCAATAAGCTCCTATCAACTTGACGAGGCAGACAGCCAACCTTCTCGGAGATATCACGTTCCAATTATTTCAGGCAGGGGCTCTGGTATGTAATCAGGGCTGCTGTGTGCGTCTCCACAGTCCCTCAGCTTTGCGGTCTAGGGTTCTTTAGGCCCTTTCTGTCTCCACCTCTACACTGCAGCCCAAACCTTGATGATTTCCACCCAAACCAGAAGCCATAGAAGCCTCCTCTTTTCCGTCTGGCAGAGATCTCAGAGAACAGTGCCCTCACAGTTGTGTCAAGGGTCAGCCATTAAAAGTCAAGTGTTCTCTTTCTTCCTCAAGGTGGGCAGTCAGAGAAACACAAGGCCAGTCCCCCTTGTGGTCTGTCTAAGAGTAACAGATACTTTTATTTAAGGGAGTTGTTTTTTGAAAGAAGATAATTAACCATTTCCTCCAGGCTAATCATTAGGACACTGGGACATTGTGAGAGGATTATACAAATCATTCCAAAATGCATGTTAAATTCTCTTCTGTGGCCTTGCCCCTTTATACATCAAGAAATGATCACATCTACCTCTGTATTTCTGAACATTTCCAGACTTAAAAGACACCCGGGGCAGGGATGGTACATTTTCTGCTGAGCTTTCTCTGACTCATTAATTTTTTTTTATCTCATCCATCTTTTATTGAATCTACGGGTGTGAGAGATCACTTGACCGAGACTTGAAGATTATTTTCTTGAAGTGATTAATAATAAGTATTTTCAGCTCCATGGGGCATAAAATCATTGTTACAAGTATTCAATTAGGCTATTGCTGAAGGAAACAGCCACACACAATATCTGAAATAGTAACAGTGACAATGTCCAATGAAACCCTAAGGAAAACAAAAGAGGCCTTGGTCAGAGCAGATCCACAGTGTATTGCATTGGCCCCTTCTTTCTACATCAGTGTTAAAGGAACAGACACTCCTATGATGTGTACACTTGACATCAGTTGAGTATTAAGAGAAAAGGATCACACCACAAAGGCGTCTGAAAACATGACTTCTCCAGTGCACCCTGTGCTTTGTTCTGTGTTAATATTGCCTTCTCTCAGGCACTACCAAGTTTTGCTTTTAGCTGTTACAATTTTACCATTCACTCAGAAAACATCAACTTTGTATTTATCATGTGCAAGGCTCTTGTATTATGGGGAAACATAATTACAGGAGCCAAATTCACAGTCTTTAAAAAGACCACACCATAAGCCGGGCGTTGGTGGCACACGCCTTTAATCCCAGCCCTCAGGAGGCAGAGGCAAGCAGATCTCTGTGAGTTGGAGACCAGCCTGGTCTACAGAGCGAGTGCCAGGATAGGCTCCAAAGCTACACAGAGAAACCCGTCTCTAAAAGCCAAAATAAAATAAAATAAAAAATAAAGACCACACCATCAATGCAGCAAACAGTCTGAGCACCACCAGCATGATCTGGATACAGATTCAGGGATGTCTGAACCTGCTGAATTAAGAACAATTTCTAAATGTTGATGTCTGTGCTTCCTAGTGTAGCTTTAAACCAAATTCCATCACATAGAATGATAGAAATAAAAATACTGTAGTTTCCTATGATTTGACAAATCTATGTATAAAAATGGTAACCCCCACTTGGCTCTTCTAGAACCTCACATTTAGGCTACTCTCCCTCCTGCTGTCCAGGTTGCCCCACCCTTCCAGTCTTCACTAGGTTCCTTGAGGAATCTGACACTCAGTCCACACAACCAGTCATGGTAAAAGACCAAACCCAATATCACCCTTCCTTTGCTTCCTCTACCCATGAGCTTGTTCATGCCCCCAGCTCTATGAAATGGAACCTCTTCTCCCAACCTGGGCTTAGGACACTCTGCTGTTTCCCACAGTGAAAGGCAAGAGAGCTACTTGCCTTGTTTCCAATCTTCACAACACCCCCAAACTGCCCAGCCTACTGTCCCAGCTCAGATTCTCTAGTTATTTATAGGGTCCTGGTAAGAGATTTGCTCCCCCAACTCCAGCACTTTGGGATGGCCTGCCACCCCAATCTCGTGATTCTGCAATTAAAGGTTAAAAGACACAACCAACAACCTAATTCCAGTTGACTGAAAAAAATAAAAAAGGCAATATGTAACTATTACAGATCACAAATCATGTAGTAATTGTCCCCAACTGAAACAACTTTGACAAAATTCAAGACTCTGATTTCAAAAGAACAGTTATAAACATGTTTGAAGGATTAAAAATCATCAGAGAAGATGTAAAATAACATCTGAATGAAATTAGGACAAGAAAATACAAATATATGGTTGAATGGATAACAGGAACAATCCAGAACACAGAAATGAATTCCATAAGGAAAAAACAGAAATCCCAAAAGAAACCCAAACTGAAACTGAGTTTAAATGAATACTTCAGTGGTATATTCCAAAACTCAGTGGAAAGTCTCACCAACAAAATAGATTATATAAAAGACAGAGTATCATGTCTTAAAGCCAAGGGGAAAAATTAGACCATTCAATCAAAGACAATGATAAATCTAAAAATAGCCTTATGGAGGGAACATGCAAAATTTCTAAGATACCCTGAAAAGACAAAAGCTATGAATTATGGGCTTGGAAGAAGAAGGATAATTTAAGTCTAAGGCAAAGAGGGGAGAGGGAGTTAGAAGAAAGAGAAGGAGGGGAGAGGTGGGGAGAGGAGGACAAGAGAGTGCAGGAGGGTGGAGTCAGGGGAAGAATAGAGGAGAGCAAGACAAGAGATACCGTAATAGAGGGAGCCGTTATAGGTTTAAAGAGAAATCTGGCACTAGGGAAATGTCTAAAGGTCTACAAGGTTGACCCCAACTAACAATCTAAGCAATAGTCAAAAGGCTACCTTAAGAGCCCTTCTCAGATAATGAGATTGATGACTACCTTATATGCCATCCTAGAGCCTTCATCCAGTAGCTGATGGAAGCAGAAACAAACACCCACAGCTAAACACTGAGCTGAACCCTGGAACCCAGTTGCAGAGAGGGAGGAGTGGTGAGCAAAGGGATCAAGACCAGGTTGGAGAAACCCACAGAAACAGCTGACCTGAACAAGGGGTTTCTCATGAACCCCAGTCTGACAGCTGGGGAACCAGCATAGCACTGATCCAGTCCCCCTGAACATGGGTGTCAGTTTGGAGGTCTGGTTAATCTATGGGGCTTCTTGTAGTGGATCAGTATTTATCCCTAATACATGAATGAACTTTGGGAACCCATTCCCCATAGAGGGTTACTCTCTCAGCCTAGACATACAGGGAGGGTCTAGGCCCTGCTCCAAATGATATGTCAAAAACTGTAGATCCCCCAAGGAAGGCCTCACTGTCCCTGGGGAGCAAAAAGAGGATGGGATAGGGTGTCAGTGGGGGGCCGTGGAGGAGGGAAAGGAGAGGGAACTGGGATTGACATGCAAATAAAGCTTGTCTCTAATTCAAATAAAAAAGAAATATAAAAAAGAATGAATAATCAATAGAGACAGAGAAGAAAACACCCCACATCTAGGAAAAGCGATGAAGAACAAGTATTACATATAAGCATATGCCTGTTGTGATACAAGCATTACACAGAACGCCTAGTAATAAGACCAGAAGATAAACTCCTCATGAAATGTAACAGTTAAAAGCTAAATACAACAAAACAAGCATAGTATTGACAGCAGCAAGAGGGAAGCCCCATGCCACAAATAAGTGCAGTCCCAACTGGATAATTTCCGATTTTTCAATGGGAACTTTAGAATCCAGAAGAGCTTAGAGCTTTCAAATGCTGAAAGAACACAGATACCCACCCAGACTACTTTGCCAGGGAAAGCTATACATCATAATTAAAGGTTAGAGGAATATTTTCTTCTGTGATAAAAAAATGGGCTAATAGGAATTTATAAACACCAAACAAGCCCTGCAAAGATTTCTAGAGGGAGTACTGTAGACTGAAGAGTAGCATAAGTGCACCCAAGAAATTGTGCAGAGTAATAAATGATGCTAAGATAGAATCTATGCAAAACAGGCTATAAAATCTTGATAATCATTTGGAAAGTTAATAATCTTAATTTTCTAATCAAAAGACACAGGTTAGCTAACTGGATCAGAAAACAGGGCCCATATTTTTGCTGTCCACAAGAAATACACTTCACCCTCAATGCCAGATGCTACCTTATAGTGAAAGACAGGAGCTGCCAGCAAACAAGGTGTCACTGTTACAATATCCATTCACTACCAGTTAATATTCTACTTACTTTACTAATAAACCCAGAGAGAGAGAGAGAGAGAGAGAGAGAGAGAGAGAGAGAGAGAGAGAACAGAAAACTATGGATAATGTCCTCAAGCAATATAGATACAACTATTCTCAACATTACACTTGATAAACCAAACAAAGATATGCACACATCATAAAGATCATTCTCCATGATTCCACTGACTTTATCCCAGAGATGCAGGCATGGTTCAATATAAAGAAATCAGTAAGCAATAATAAATCACGTACATGGACTTAAAGATGAAAATTGTGTGGTCACCTCAGTAGATAGAGAAAGGGCTCTTGACCAAAATCCAACATCCCTTGATGATAGAGAACAGGATTGGGGGGATCATATCTCAACACAATACATTTATATGTGACAAAACCTATGTCAACATTCAATTCTCCAGACACCAGGCTACCTTCACACTGCTATTTTCTACCAATGAATCAAATCAGGAAACATGGTTTCTGCCCCTAGATACTTTCAGAGACTAAAACCTTACATAAGGTGAAAATTTTCATGAATGAAAGCAACTTTCATCTGAGGATATGCATATAGTCTATCGCATTCATTGTTATAGTCACACAACATAAAACAAACCACTCCCATTCTCTTTCAGAGGTAAGCGCTTACAATGGGGAAACATATTAAATATCCTGGCATATTTTTAAGGAAAATATTCTGGGTATCAAAGGCCTATTATTGAATGAAGGGCACAATTCTGTAAGTAAGAACTCACGGGATCGTGTGTCATGTGCTGTGGAAGGTACTAAGCATGCAACCAAGGCAGAGTGCTGCGATGCCAAAGAGCCCTGTTCATAGACATGGGGAGGGATGGGACATGCTTTAGTCTGAAAACACCCCTAAGCATCTGTCAGGCGGGGCAGACAAAGGAAACCCTGTGACCGTGAAAAAGCAGAACAACAGGGAAACAACAGAGGTGAGCATGTTGCTTCTGAGTGTGGCTGGTGGCCTCAGACAAGAAAGAGTCTGGTATGCAAGGAGGAAGATACCAAGTAAGGATCAATTTTATTAATGGCAGAGTGCATGGTTCTGGATGGCAGAGTGGGAGTGGGCAGGGTGAGATTTAAAGGTCTGCACTAGCATGAATGTAGAAGACAGGCTGGAATCACAGGGCAGCATGGGAACAATTGTCCAGCCACCCTGAGCCTCCATGACTGTGACCACAGAGGAAAGGGAGAAGAGCAGGGACTGAAAGACAGTTCAAAGGCAGAATGACAGGACTCGATGACAGGTTGAATAGTAGGCTTGAATGAGATGGAAGAGTACAAGATAGTGAGGAAGAATGGTGACACCAGTGACAGAATCAACATTGTACTCTGAGCTGACAAGCAGATGATCAAAGTGACAGAGCACTCCCTCCTGCCATATGTCAGTGCATCAGAGACACCCGGCAGGAAGGATTCTTTCTCTAGATCCTTCTTGCTGGGGACTGCATGGGCAAATGACAAACTCTTTACAAAAAGAAGCTCTCCCAGGTACTATCTGATGTGCCCTCAAGTGTCAAAACAAATTAAAAGCCCATAGAGTGAGGGTCAGCTCTGATGTCCACACAGTTTAGAACTGCAAACAGCCAACACTTTCCCCTGGAGAACTTTCATGTGGTTCACCAGTAAGCCATAACAAAGCATCCAATAATATTTGGTTGGTTCTCATATTTGCTGAATGGGTGTAAGGATGAGGGGGTTAACAAGAAGCCAATGGAGAGCTAGTCCCCTTTCATAAGGCTCACTATGTTAACAGAGCAGGGAAGAAATGTAGTAATTCACAAAACCACGGTACCATCATGCAAACAGCACAGCTACTTCTGTAAGTCCCTTGCCAAGCATGGAGCAAATAAAACAAACAGAAACATGAGTGTGGGCTGATGGCATTTGAATAATCAGTGTGAGCCTACCATGTGCCTATCAATACACACAGCCACATCAAGCTTTCAGCACTTGCCCTGGGTTGTTGGTGGCAGTAGACCTGGTGTAAATTGGCTGCACTTTATAAAGAAGCATTTTGAGAAGCATTTCAAAAACAAATGTAAATCTTATCTAGGATTTGTTTCAATTTCTGTATCAATGGGTGGCTTCACTTGAGCTGTACTGACTTTAAACAACAGCCTTGTGAGAAGAACTGAAAGGAACCAGCCATATCTTGGGCCTTGGAGTTGCAAAGATAACTCATGAGCAGCTGAGTGTCAGCAGAGGTAACTCGCAGGAAGACATTCTTACCATTTCAACTAACTAGGAGTGCACCTTAGTTCCTCAAAGCAGGCCAACGTTGAGATCAGCAGAAGACAAAATTATTGTTTACTGTGCATTTACTCCAGTAATATAAATGGAAATCAAATATTGATCAAATTTTATTTTTTTATTTGAAAAAAGTACTCCTGTACCTGTCAGTGATGAGGTGCTGGGAGTTTTAACAGGGAAATAAAATAAGCCTCATAAAATTCTGAACCAGGTAGTATTGTCTAAAACAAACACATCTAACTCTTCTCAGGGAAGCCCTCCCTTTCCCTGGTACCAGAAACAGCATTGTACACTGAGAAAAGGAACTGTTTTTCCAAGGTTGTTCAAGCCTGGTTCTCTAGAGAGAAATTTTTCCAGACAAAACCTGTCCTTGTATGAGCTGGAGGCGTGGGAAAGACAGTGACACTGAGGCCAGAATCAATGGCCAAAGCCACTCTGGGCTAATCACCTTCTGGTACTTAGTGTGATCACTCTGGAGTCTGATGGATCTTTGATCTCTTGACTCTGGCTTACAAAGGAACAAGGTGCAGTTCTGATTTGGTCTCAAAAGGGTGCCTGGAGAAACAGAGAAATGTCTTTATCCTATGGTGGATTATTCTAACATTTTCCTGGAACTTTGGATTCATTTCCCCCTGAGATCTATGTTTCCCTCACTTTGGTATGTGTACACCAACTGATCCAGATTTCTACCTATTCTTTATCCTTAGAAATGACATGTCTTACTCTGTGTGGATGAGTCAGGGCAAAAATCCTACTGAAATTTCTTATGGAAGAAATTTTTATTTGAGGACCAAGGTTCCTGAGGGTTAATAGTCCCCACCAGCACGATGGGGAAACATGGGAGTCAGTATGAATGGTTACTGGAGAAGATGCTAAGAGCTCACTTCCTGATCCACAAGCATGAATCAGAGAGAGCTAATTGGGAACAGTATGGCTTTTAAAAACTCAAAGCTGCCCCCAGCACCACACCTCCTCCAGTAAGGCCACATATCCTAATCCTTCCCCCAAATTCCACCAACTGAGAACCAAGTATTTAAATATCTGAGGCAATGAGGTCATTCACATTTAAACCAACACAGGCAGTGTGATGGCACTTGTTTCACTGGTCTCCAACTTCAGATGGCAGGCCAGGTAACTTCTCAGGTCCACAGCTGTGTGAGCCTTTCAGCAAGTGTCTCCTTGGGAAGTCTGCCTCTCTGGAGGACACTGACCATGAACGAGCAATCCCTTGATCACTCTCTTCCAATCGGCACAAGACCTGGGCTTAAGAGTCAGGGCACATGGTAGTAAATACAGTTGCCACTTGTTGCTGTCACTCCAGCAGATTTTGCTCCTTGGCTGAAAGGGTGATAGCAGTCAGTTAACCGTGAGTGCTGAATTATGATGTCATGGGAGAGCAGACACATCAGATGTTTTGTTCCTATAGAAAAAGCACCCAGCAGAGCCACTAATCTGTATCTCCTCACAGCTCATGGCCAGCTTTGTAACTCTGCAGGTCTGTGGCTCTGGAGCAGGCTGGGTGACTTCAGCAAGAGTGCTCAGGGTCTTTTCTCGTTAGACGACTTACTTACATGCCAGGTTTGGGGCTGTCTGCCAGAAGGAGTCATGATGGTGGTGGGACCACATGTTTCTGTGTTGTTTTTTCATGATGCGCAAGAGGTCAAGTTAAGAGTGTGTGGGTACTCCTGACCTCCATAAACCAAAGAGAGGTTGGCATAGCTTTGCTTCTGGTGCCTTCTATTGGCTAAGGGTGGTCTCAAAGATGGCAGGATGAAAGGACTGGGAGGCAGACTCACGCTCTTAATGGTCATGTTGCAGGGAACCAAGGGCAGAGGGGACAGGGTAGAACTCACACTAATGCCCATAACTCACCCTGGCATAGCACACAAGCACTCAATACAAAGCATTTGTGAGTACCATTGCCAACGCTTTCATGTATGCAGTCATAATGAGGGTGGTCAGACTGGGCCTGGTGGCCCCAGCTGTCCCAACACTCTGGAGTGTAAAGTAGGAGGATTGCAGATTCAATGCCTACCTGGGCTACAGAGTGAATTCCATTACTCTGTAGTGGGATGTAGTGATGGAAAACTCATCAAACCCTGTCCCCAAAGAAAGGCTACATCACTGTGGTAGAGAGCTGACCTCATACAAGTGAGGCTCAGAATCCATCCCTAATTACTAGGGGCTGCTTCTAGAATTTTCATGAATCCTGTGGTTTCTGATTCATTATTGTAGACAAGGAAGATATAAACGCCTCATGGCTGAAGAGCCATTACCTAGGATCATTTGTTGGAGTTATAACAAGCCCAGGAATAACTGTGATACAGGCTTGTTGGCTTGTGTTTTGGTGCCTCAGCTTTTTGTTTGTTTGTTTGCTTGCTTTTTCCCTTAAATGCAGTTGTGAGATACTACAACTTTAACATTCATGTCTGGCACACACTGTTTTTATGAACCATGGCTTTCAGTGTTTGACAGTAGGAGCTGTGGTGGAGCCCATGCCAATGTCTGTCTAGTGCCTATCACTATCTCATCTCTTAACTATGTCTCGAATTCTACTGACTTCTGAGTTACTTTACTTGTGTGTGCCTTTGTGTGTATCCTCATTTACTTTACACATGTGTGTTTGTGAGTACCCATGGATACCAGAAGAGAGTATCAGATTTTGTGGAGATGTAGTTACAGGCAGTTGTAACTGCCTTGATATGGGCACTGGGAATAGAGCTTTTTGCAATAGCCATCAGCACTCCTTACCACCGAGTCTTTGCTCCAGTTCCTTCTGAGGTACTTTCAAGTAGAAAAGACAAATCATGAATATTAACTCTATACATTTTAAAGGGCATTCTGGGTACATAATGGACTCATTGTTTTGCATTTTTATAGTAAAAATTATTTTGGTATCTGTTATTGTTCAGGTTCAGTTTTATTTTCTACATTCATTGTGTTACAGAAATCCTCTGTGAATCCACAGAAATGGATTAACTGTATAATTACATGGCAGATCAGTATGTCTGCACAGCCAAAGCAACTCTGAGCAATTAATTAACTTCTAGAGTAGCAAAAAGAAATATTCACCAATATTATTTGAAATAAACACTCCCTTGGCTCGCACAGTATTAGAAAGCAATGCATTCTGGGAAAATATTATTTCTCCTGGTTGTTATCAAGAGTGACTCTCACCGAGTATCAGTGCACCACTAAAACCCAATACTTGGGAAGTACAGCTAGCTACACAGTTCCCAGAAGCCAGTCTGGGCTTCATAAAATCCCATTGTAAAACAAAATAAAATTCAAGAAAAAATTTGGAGGAAAGTGATGCCAGAACTTCCAAGTTTAAAAAACAAATATTTAAAAATCTTATTTGAAAAATCTCACTCTGTCTAGGTAACACCGCACATATATTTATGCCCACATGTAAATGTGTACAGTACTCCTTGCTGTTGGTCACAAAGCATTTATTTAATAAATAAAACACAACGAGGTGGAATTCCTGGCTTGTTGCCTTTACTGCACATCTTAGAAAAGACAGAATGTAAAGTCAGGATTGATAACTCAGTGCCCTGCAGGGTCACATAACTGTATCCAGCAATATTTCTATAAGAGGGAAGGATGGAGGGAAGAGGACAGTGAGGGGGTAAAAGGGAAGGGCCTGGCGAAAGGGAAAAGCTGGTTGTAAAGAGGAATCCTAAGAGTCTTGGAAAATCTGAATTGTGTTCTGTTCACTCTTATTCTGGCCTCTTGTGTTGCTCTGGCCTTCTATCCCCCACCAGCACCCATCACAATTCCAAGAGGAGTTGGTCTGGGAATTCCTGTTCAAAAAATCTGATAAAACCATATGATAACTATGATTTAAAAGACAACTTCCATGGCAGGAAAGCCATCATGCCACCCTTGCTACTAACCATCACATGGCAAAGCGACCTCTTGTTATTCCACATTTCAGACACGAGAGGATGATGCTGGCCCTGCCAGGCAGAGGACCTGGGGTCTCCTGAACTTCTGTTCTTAGCATTTCAACATCTTTCCCTTCAGCCCCATTCATTAATCTTACCTAGGACATTTAGACAGGCTTGCTGTCTCCTTAACACAGTACATTTTTCCATTGTAATAATGATTGTCTCTAATATTCCACTGTCCATCTATATAAATGGTGGGCAGATGGCTCAAGCATTCAGAGTACTGGCTGCTCTTCTAGAGAACCCAGTTTTGATTCCTGAAATCCACAAGGAGAATCACAATCACTTGTAATTCTAGTTCCAGGGGATCCAATATCCTGATTGTACTCTACAAGTATACAGATGCCTGTGCAGACAAACACTCACACACATAAAATAATAAAATAAACGTTGAAAAATAGGTAGCTTTATGTGTCCTACATGACTGTACTTTTTAATTCATTCATTTACTTTACATTTAAATTAAAATATAATTACATCACTACACCTTCCCTTTCCTCATGGCAGCCCCTATGCCACCCCTTTATGCTGCTAACCTCTTTTATTGCTATGGTTACATACACACACACACACACACACACACTGCACATGCACAGATATACAGACAAATTTGTGAATATACCCTGCTGAGTCTGGTTTTATCGTGTGTGTGTGTGTGTGTGTGTGTGTGTGTGTGTGTGTGTGTGTGTGTGTGTGGTTTCTAGGTTGACAACTTTGTATTGGGAATCCAATCAGGGGGCTTATCCTGGGAGATGCTAATTCCCTCTCCCAGCAGTTATTAGCTGCCTGTTTGTCTTGGGGTGGGACCCTGTAGATTTTCCCTCTCCAAGTCACTGTTCAGGTCTTGTTTGTGTAGCCACTTCTATAAGAGGCTGTTTCACAGGAGACTTCCTGATATTCTGGCTTTTACAATCTTTCAGACCTCTCTTCCAGGATTATTCCTCAAGCCACAGATTGCAGAATTCTGATCTAAGTGTATCCTCTGGGGCTGGGCACCCATAATCCATTGATCTTTGCATTATGTCCAGTTGTGATTTTCTGTAGTATTATATATATGCATATATATAAATTATTTACAATACATATAAATCTACATGTACACATACATATATATGTACACACTCATATAGGAATATATATTAAATGAAGTCAAGCCACATGGACTGACAATGCTCCCCACAGAAAACCACAGGCTAAGCCGGGCATTGATGGTGCTCGCCTTTAATCCCAGCACTCGGGAGGCAGAGACAGGTGGATCTCTGTGAGTTGGAGGCCAGCCTGGTCTCCAGAGTGAGTTCCAGGATAGGCTCCAAAACTACACAGAGAAACCCTGTCTGGAAAAACCAAAAAAAAAAAGAAAAAGAAAAAGAAAAAAGAAAAAAGAAAGAAAAACCACAAGCTAACAAAATGCTCAGTACCAGGTATGAGAAATGTCCTTTAGAATGTTTGGGAAGGGTTATCTAAGTGACTCCCATCACAATACAGACCACGACTGTTTCTCTTTGCTGCCTCTCAGGGACTGAACATAAATAAACCCTTTCTGCAGGAGACACTGCACACTTAGGACACAGGGCTCAGATGATTCGAGCCAAATCTGACTGAAGGCTCCTTCTTGAGGTTTAGCTTCCATAGTACTGAGAAGTATGATGCAAGCTCCCAAGGGAGGGACACAATCAAACAGATGTCACCCTCATGAACCTCAATAGCGACCAGCATGTCAAGACATCCATAAAGATGCAATAGTGGCCCTCAGATGTAGATGGTAACTGACAGCTGTCTAATGGGACTTAAGGCCCACTCAACAGGAAGGGAAACATGCCTGCACTAGGAAGTTAGGCCACTACCCAGGGCTAGTGAAGCCACGAGACATAGGAAGTCATCTCCTATGGCCATTTTGTAGTAATTCCTTACTACATTCTAAAGGCTATCCTTTAGCCTACAGATCAGTATAGTTACCACCCCTCACCAAATAGGCTTCACTCTGTAGTGGTAGTTATCATTCTGTATACAACTGTGTCACTCCATCCACACAGCTTCAGTGAACATCTTTGAAACTGTGAAGGGAGGCCTGTGGAAAAGATATGAGCTGTGAATCGCTCGCAATTAAACATTGTCTAGCCATGACTGGCAACAAAATGCAGATAGAGCTCCCTTTTCTCTCTCTTACATCAATGGGTTGCATTTCGTAAAACGCACAGGACTTCAGATTCTTGCTAATGTTTTAAAATAAGAATGTTACTCGGAGGCAGAGGCAGGTGGATCTCTGTGAGTTCGAGGCCATGTCTGGTCCACAGAGTGAGTTCCACGATGGCCAGGGTTATTACACAGAGAAACCCTGTCTTGAAAAACAAAACAAACAAACAAACAAACAAGAATATTAGCCAAGTCTTCTAAATAAGACTGATTCTTCTGGTGGTTTTACACTCTAGATAATGCCCTACCCCTTCACATGACCGAAGTGCATCGGAGAAACTACATCAGTTTTTAATTGGTACGGCATACTTTTTTTTGTTTTCTCACTTAAAAAGAATATAACTTTAAAATATGCGTTGTGGAAAAAAAAGTCATCAGGAAAAATCACAAATATATGCTTTGGAGAAATAACCTGAATTTCCAAGAAATAAATTTGCACAGCACAAATAATCCAGGAGCTACATTCCCAGGGGGAAAACAGGCCACACAGAGGCCAAATGTAGTATAAATTGTTGTTAAAGTGAAAGCATGCAGGTGTCACAGGGCTGCGCATTTTGGGAGGGCTACAGACTCATTTGAGAATTAGTAATGAAACTGTAAATAAACTATTTCTGTAAAGGAATGCCCTCCCCTTTTCAAATATTGTGGGAACATTGCTATATCAACCAAGAAAAGACCTCTTAGCTTTAAATAAAGTAAGAACATTTATAGATCAGGAAACAGGAGTCTTCCACAAAGAACCGAGGTAACAGAAGGTTATATGTGGTGGGGGCGTAGGCCAGTTCTGTAGGAAATAACAGGGGATAAGGAGAGCTACGGCAGTGCGCATGGGGTGTTTTGTTTTGTCTTAGAGGTCCTCAACACTACTGTGTTCCACATCTTTATATACTGTATGCATTTGGTTTGTTAATGTCATCAATTACATTCTTAGTAGAGATAGAATACCAAGTCGGGAGATACCATGTAACTGTACTAATAGCTTGGGAAAATGGCTAGGAATTAATCAAATAAGATTTAATCTTGAACTTAAAGGCCAGTTTTTTTTTTTTTATTAAAAAAGATCCAATAAAGGTTGAGGTAGAATTAGAATTGATTTTGATAATAATGTATTTCCAATATCTAATATATAACTGACTTGATATCCTATAATGGGGTGGAGACAACGCAAAGTGCTTTTACAAACAAAAATTTTTAAAAAAGGAATTAAAAACCCTTATAATCCAATTCATTATCCAAAACAGCTCTGGTGGCTGGTTAAGCAGGTTTTGAAAGGTGAAATGTCATAGATGGGTTTGTATCGTTAACAGACCGCATTGTGGTTAGATGTCCATGTGCTAGATGGAAGAAACCCATGGAGAACAGTACATGAGCCTGAATAGGAAGCACATAGTTGGATGAGAAGGAAAGTGACTTGGCTGTGACAATTTTTCACAAATTGTTCCAGGATGCCAAAGGAACCTAAAGGACAGTAGTAATTAAAATTATGGGAAACAAAATGACAACAGCAAGACTCTGTGTCTTGGACAGGCAGAAACAGCTGTGCCTGAGATCACACGGGCTAATCCTGCACAGAACTTGCCATATTACTGGACAACAACTCAGAGGATTTGATTCTAACCATGGCAGTTAAACTATTCCCATACTGGAAACTCCACCCACATTTCTGTATAAAAACAGATCTATTGTCAAAGAAAACATTTTCCGAAGGTTCCTCTGAGCCCATCCTTTGCGGCACCCTACAGTTCTGCATTGTTCTTTGAAGGAGACTCTGAAACTCCAGTTACATAATTACAGTTTGCAAAATTCTGAGATTCTTACTAGCGATTTCTCCGTACTGGTATCAGAGGAAAAAAAACAAAAAACAAAAAACAAAAAACAAAAAACGGCAGCAGAATTTAGCTGCAGGTGACGATGTAAAAAGATACCAAACAAGAATGTAATGAGGCTTTTCCATTTTTAGCAAATGTGATTATGTGTATTATCTCTTTTTTTTTCTGTAAATATAATTCCTGGAAGCGCTTGATTTAGGGAAGGGTTATAGAAGCAGCTGAGTTGAGCTTCTCTATAATGCCTGATTTAAGAAACCCAGGAAACACTGCATGTCAACATCCACTGGATAATACACAGTGCATAAAATACCATTAAACAGATGCAAGTTTGTTAGGGATTTGCCTGGATAGCATTCCAAGACATTCAGAATCATCACATCATTATGGAATGTTAAAACTCAGTACTTTTACATTTCTCAACTAGAGGATATATTTTCAACAATCCACTGAGCTGCTGAAGATGATCAGGACAGAGGAGTCTCTCCTCAGTGGCACATGTATGTCTTTGTTATTTCATATGAAAACAAAGGCTTTGTCTTTCTTTTTCACTGTATTGAAAGACAAATGCTTCGGTGTTCACGCTTATTTTGGATGAAGAATGTGGACCCTACTAAGATGTCAAGATAGAAAGACCATGCTGAATGTGGCTGGCACCATCCAATGGGATTTTGCCCTGGACTGAATTTAAAAAGAACTATGAAGTATTCAAGCTAAACTGCAGAATTCATGCCCTCACTTCTGGGGTAAGACAAGGTGTGCCTTACACTCCTGTAGCCCCGCCTTCCTCCACAAGGGATTGAATCCTCAAATATGAGCAAAAGCAAACCCTTTCTTCCTTGCATTGCTTTTTTTTTTTTTTTTTTTTTGTATTTGCCAAGGCAATGAGAAAAGTAATGAACCTACGGTGACCACGATGCTCTCTGCCCCTTCTTACCTCTGCACACTGTTCAAGGGCCTCCTGTTGTCACTGTCTGGGGGCCAGACATCGACTGGTCTGGTTCCTTAGATAGCAAAACAGGGTAAAATTGAAGGTTTACAGATGCCTGGTCCCTTCTGATTCTTGTGAAGAGAAAACTATCCCCAACCCTTAAGCTCAATTTGAGATGCACCATGCACCAGTCATGGATGACATTCACCTCTCAATGTCTGTTTCCTAGGAAAAAATAATAATGGACTACTTGTTCTGAAGTGTCTTATGACCCCTTAACTTTGAGAATTTAAACAAACCAGGATCCACCCAGAAATGTGTTTGAAAAATGGAATATATTTTATTATAGGTAATAAAAACTTTCCTAACATACATTGACATTTTTTTTTTGTCTACCGAAATAAATGTGTCTTTCAATTTTTATATTACATTTTCTGGAATGCAAGTTTTACTCATAGTATCATTACAAATTTCATGTAAAACAAAAGTACTAAAATCATTGTTCTATTTCTCACTGTTACTATAGCATAGTATGATTTCATACAACATCAGATACCTTCCCGGGTGACTCCAGTCTGCCATTTGAATTCTAGGATGGACCTAACCTTGTAGTCACTTAGTGGCTGTCATTATCCTCTGGTGGTTCAGGACACAGACTGAGTATTTACAGACTGAGGCTTTGTAGCCAATAAGATACATCATTCTCAAATATGGAATTATGCTGCTAAGATAAATATGAAATGACCCTCATTTCATTTATGAGATGGAGCATTATTGTATTTTCTGAAGCCAGGCATAACACCGCTATTTTTAAAACTCCATGTCTATGGATAGAAATTCTACCTTTTTTTTAGATTGTAAAATTATTTGACATTTCTTTTTAAGAAATAAACAACTTTGGCACTGCCTTGGCCTCACTCTGACTAGAGGACATGCTGAGGTAGAGCTGCTGTGTAGGAAGAAGTTTCTGTCCCACCCACTTCCTGAAACCTTTCAGTCCCAATAAACACACAGAGGCTTCTATTAATTATGAACTGTTTGGCCTATGGCTCGGGCTTCTTATTGGCTAGTTCTCTCTTAATAATTAACCCATTTCTATTAATCTGTGTATCTCCACATGCTCTTGGCTTACTGGTGATGCCCTATTTTCTTGCTTTCTACTCAGCTATATGGCGTCTTGCTCAAGACTCACTCTCTGCCTCTCTGCGTCCCTCTTCCCAGAATTCTCCTGGTCTGGTTAGCCCCACCTGTCCTTCCTGCCTGGCTAAACCCTGCCTGCCCATTGGCTGAAATAGCTTTATTCATCAACCAATAAGAGAAACATATATTCACAGCCTACAGAGGGACATCCCCTCTCACCACTGAGGCTGAGGCACATGCAAAGTCCTGTCCTACAGAACATGGAGATGGTTCTCTAATCTTGAGAAGGCACAGGCTCTTTGGTGGGACTCAAACACTAGAATGAGAAGCCACACAAGTGAGAGAAGAGTGGGTGAGCAGAAAGGAGACCTGTGGCTGGCTAGGACATGTTCCAGATAAATGAATTTACTACAAGGCAACACAAGAAATACAAGGAGGGCATTGCCTCCCGAACCCTGAAACGGTGCCAAACAAAGTAATGTAGCACTTTCATACCCAAGTGACCTACAAGGCAAGAGGGTGTCTTCAGCCAGTTGTCTACCTTCTGTGTGTGTTGTGAATAAGGAGGACTCAGAAACGTAAATTAACACCCAGAGGTTGCCACAGACAACCATTAGGGTAGAACTCACTTAAAAATAGTTTTAAACTCAAAAGAGAGCAGAGTGGAATCTCACTGGTGAGGTCCAAAGTCAACTTTGAAAACATCAGAAACTTTGTCATATAAATTTAGGCTTGACATTTGAGTCTTTGAAATTGGCCTATTTTTACACCTCATTGTTTGTCTAATTGGAAAGACAACTTAGAAACCTACCAGGTATGACACCATTCTGTTAGCACAATGTTCCTGTGGAAGCAGGACCTGTCTAATTGACAGGAGATTTGGAGTTTAAAAGTGGTGGCTGTGGTGCTGTATGGAGATTTTAAAACAGCCTCTCCTTGCCTGGCTTTAGTCTCTCCCCAAAGTCAGGCCATTTTTTAATTGAACAGAGAGGGGGGGAGGAGGTTGTTTGGCTGTCTTCTCTGATGAGTTTCTTCTGTGGTTGTCACTCTTTCCATGGGGATCAAGAATGGGGCTAAGGGGACAGGTTCAGTATTTTAAAAAATTACCTGCCATGTATTTTTTTCCCCAAATGTCAGGTGGCGGCCTCTATTAGAATTATGCCATTCATCAAATTAATGAGAACTATGGATGTAACCAGCTCCCAACACAGATGCAATGCTGCAGTGGGGAAAGGCAGAGATTGCAGGGGCTGTAGGTAGCAGCCTTCCCTTGCGGGCACTTGGGTTTGAGTCTCGCCTCTGTGCACATGGGGGGGGGGTCCCTTGATTTTGTAGCAGTTTAGTGCTTTCCAAAGGACAAGGAGAAGTTACCAAATCAAAGTCAATTTTAATTATGTTCAAGGAAAGAACATCCCAGTTTCTTTCCTACAACTGGACATTTCAAAGCCGGTCTTAATAATTGGCACACAATGATCAGAACCTCATGTTTCAGAGAGACCTCTAGAAAGTACAGGGGGGAGGGGGGATCTGTGAAGGGAAACTTGGGATTATCCTTTAGCATCTGAACATGGTCAACATGTTTGTATTCTGCCTTAACATTAAATATAGACTAGCAGTGATTAGTAAAATGGGGATGCATGTTTTAAGACTGAATAGGACTAAGAAGTTGCTTGACAGATTTATTTGGACCCTCACAGTAATTTATGATGGTTTGGGCATGTCTAGCCCAGTTCTTTTTCTTCATCCTAGCCTATGCTTGCCATCACAGTACTTAGGAAACTGAGACATGATTTTCAGGGCAGCCTGCTATGTGTGAATTCCAGGCCAGCTTGGGCCATACAGGGAAATTTTTTTCAAAACAAATAAGCAGACAAAAGTAACAAACATAGGAATAGAATTTTCTTAATATGATTACCTTTGGTTCAAGCCAGATAAAGCTTCACTGTTAAGAATACTATAGAATGGATATTTTATTCAAATAAATTTTAATGGAAATTGTTCATATGAAATAATCACATTATTTTAATTGCAGAGTGTTCAACCATAGAGGAACACATACTGTGCTAATTTCCAAATAAGATTCAGAGAGGGTAGCTCATTTTCTATCCTATGTTTTGATAATTAATTGACATGGTTTTATATATTTGCACAAAGTAAATTTCACCCCATAAAATCATATTGTATATGAATAAGAAGCTATAAACAATAATCAGATTAGTAAATAATTGAAGCGAAAATTACTGTTACTATAAAATTAGAGACGGGAGGACTGAAAGAGCAGGTAAGAAATGAAATCTCATGGTAGCGGGCTTGTAGCTCAGGGGAAGAAGCTAGACTCCCCAGTTTCTTCATGGTTATCACCACAAGTAGGTGAAGCGAATAGTATGTGTTACACATTCACCCTTTGCCTTACTCTACCTCACCTACTTAACACTCGACTGTCGCAAGCACTGTTTCCTGCCAGCCTGGTCCCGCCATCACTTCAACCCCAAATGGACACACAGAGACTTATATTAATTATAAAGTTGTTGGCCAATGTCTTGGGCTTCTTATTGGCCAACTCTGTCTTAGTTATTAACCCATTTCTATTAATCTATGTATTGCCACGAGGCTGTGGCTTACCCAGTAATGCGCAGCATGGTGTTACTCCTCCAGCACCATCGCAACTCTGGCTGGCTCCTGACTACCTTTCCCAGAATTCTCCTTATCTCCTAGTCTCTCCTCCCTTCCTGCCTCATTCAACAATTCCATATTGCTGCCACGAATAGTCATTCCTATGCCATGTTGGTTGTCGAGTGAGGATACTGAGGCATAAGGGGGTGAAGCTGACCCGAATATCATGGCAAAAAGGCAGGAGACAGGGTTCAGACAGTGACGTCCCTTCCCTGGAACCAGAGCTTCAGTCTCTGCCATGGAGATGGAAATTGGAGGTGTGATTCCTTCTTCCTTTATGGCTTTCTTTGAAGGTGGAGCTGACTGGAAGGAATGTCTCTCCTAGTTGACAAAAATTCTTGCCATTGAGGTTACTTCTAGTCCTCAGAACCGAAAGTGTTCCATCAGCCTTGTCCATCTAATTCAACAAGGGTTCTTAAGAACTTGCAAGATATCTGCTTTGTGTTTTAGACAGATAATGACTCAGGTCATAAGGCTGGCTATAGAAAAGACAGCATTCATGGATCTTTTCCAAGGGGAATAATTTTGAATAAGAAATGAGGCAGTTCTCTGCTTATTTGTTATTTCTTTTTTTAGTTAAAATTTTTATTTATTTGTTTTAAAAATGTGTTTGTGTGTGGGGATACCCACATGAGTACAGTGCCCATGGAGGCATCAGATCTCCTGGAGCGAGAGTTATAGGAGGTTATGAACAACCCTGTATGTGTGCTGGGAACTGAACTCCAGTCCTCTGGAAGAGCAGCAATTCCTCTTCACCAACAATCCATCTCTGCAGCCTACACTTCTTATTTCTTCTGTGCCTCTCTCTCATTTTCTCTTGTCACTGTATCATACACATCTGAAGGACCTCAGATATCCACTCAGACTAGTCAGCTGCCACAAACTTCATCATATTCTCTTTGCCTATTAGAGTAAAATACAGTCCATGTCTGGGGAACCTGTTCCTTGTGGCACCCTCTGCTGCACCCTAACACAGTTCTCCAGGGCACTAAAGCACCACTGGGCCCCTAAAGGGATGCAATCCCATACTCATGGGTGGAGCTTTGCACTCTTTAAGCTCCTCTTAGAACTCAGGCTTTGAGAGGAGGTTCCTACAAAAGAGCTTTGGGGAAATGCTCATGAACGAAGAGCACTGTGTTCCTGAGAACATCACACTCCACGTGTTCCTCCACTCTCAGAAAATGAACTCCAAATCCTTGTCCCCACGGCCCCTCCTTCTCCTCCTGGCTTTTATCATCAACAATTTCCCCTAATGCTTAGGTATAGGAGAAACTGCAGCCATCAAGCTGCAATCTCCCTGCCCCCGAAGCCCAGGCCAGCCGCATGATGCTGATGGAGAGACCCCTGACCCAGAGACACCCAGAGGAAAGGACATGCAGCAGAGTCAGCCTCCTGAGCCAACAGGACCTTGGGAAGGAGTATAAAGGCAGGGCTAAATTCCTTAATAAAGGAATTTGCAGCAAGCTCTGTTACTCATTGACTCCCAGTGCCTGAGTCTTCTCACCTCTCCCCCAAGGGGTGTTCGAGCAGGGTAACCCACAACACTTATGGTAGATCCCAAATACACAGCATAAAGCTAAGAACAGTTAACTACCACAAGGAATAACATTGTAACCTCATTATGTCTGTTTAGATGGTTACCGAGAATTTATTGTTCACTTATTTTGGGGAGATTTTTCTTCCCGACGAACACATTCAATCCCTCCTTGTATGGTCCCAAGCATAAACCAATTTAGGATTTCACCAGAATTCACTTTGGGTTTTATTGGGTGAGGGTATATGGGCAGGAGCATGTGTGACCCAAAACAGCTACATTGTAAGATCTGTTCTCAGGATGAATGGTGTTTCCACAAGCCACATAGAGGGATCCCTGTCCCAAGCCTTCTCCCCAGCACATACACTGGGGCTCTTCTCTGAGACACAGAACCATGGGTAGTCAGGATAGAATTGCATGCAAATGCCTGGGAAGAGAAGCTGGACTTTAGGTGGTGAGGGTCCAGTGAAAGGGAAAACGATATCATCCACAGGTCCGTGATGGACTTTCAAAACTAGCCTCAGCTGATCTCATGACTATGGTCAGCAGTTTGGTTCACGGGACAGCACTGAAGAAGAACACTTGCTACATCTCAGCTGACGAAGGTTTGTGCCTCTCCATACAGTAGAGCACCTCGACACTGTGACATCAGAAAACCCAGAGGGAGAGCTGAGTTAACCGCGTCAGCATCAGCTGCCACGTGTCTGGACCACTTACCCGCATCTGATGAGAACATTGACAATACACCGTCTTAGCACAGAACTTGTTAATTATACTAAATAAACTCCCACACTCCCCAGCTGTAGCACTGTGTGCACAGCATCTTTCTTGGGGAGCTCAAGTACAGATGCCTATATGGAACTTATGTACCTCATTCATGCTGGGGCAGAACAGAATGGCGCAGATTTATTTTAATCCTCGTGCACTTGATTTTATAATGATTCTCTCTCTGTCTCTCTCTGTCTCTCTTTGTCTCTGTCTGTCTGTGCCTCTGTCTGTCTCTCTCTCTCTCTCTCTCTCTCTCTCTCTCTCTCTCTCTCTCTCTCTCTCTCTCGTACCAAAGTAGGAAAGATTTGGCATCTGGCCATACATTCAGAATTCTGGCAGTTTGATTTGAGGGAACCTAGGGGATGTAATGTGGCTTATTATCTGGGGTAAAGACTATGACAATAATTTGGAGAGTTTTCCTGTGCAAAGTATACTTCAAAGTGAGCCCAATGCTGAAGACCTCAGGTTGAGATTTCATGAACGCTCAGAGGCACAGTTTAAAGTCACTCGTGAGTCAAGGTTTGAGGAGGTGTTACTGGCTCAGGGGACAATGGGAACCTCAGTTTATCCTAACATCTGTCCCTGAGAGCTTGAGATGAGCCTGTTGTCTAGGGGGCTCTCATGGTGCAGACTGCTACTCCCAAGGAGAAGGGAGCCCTCCCAACAGAGAGGCCAGCCATCTGTGTGACAGCAAGGGAGGCTTTGGCAGGAAATAGCACTGCACAGCAAGGCATCCTGCTTTGAACAAAATGTTTTCATGCCATGTGTTACCATGGGGATTGTTTTGCAGTTGACATCACCGCCCACTTGTCAGCCTGGGTTTACTTCCTGACCAAATGAAGTTCTTTGTTTTTTTTTTTTTTTAATGCCTTCTTAATATTTTAGAAATACATTGTGGGTCTGTTTTCTAAATGACGTGCTGAAAATGTTGATAGATTATATCAACTAAGTCTTTCAGTCACCATCAGTCAGAAGGGGCTGAGGATGAGGTATTTTCTTAAAAATGTCCTTTATTTTTAATTAATATTTTACCACATTTAGACACAGCACACAGCTTATATCAGGAGACAGAAAATGTGTAAGCCTTATATATTTTGTTAATCTCACCCAACTACCATTTTGTCAGGCTCTGTGCACAAGTGTCTATCGCTGGGTTGAGGAGCTTGGTTGTCTACACGTGGTTTAACAAGATGAACACTGAGAAAACCAGTAATCTTTAAAAAAAAAAAAAAGACACTTGGGGGAGGGAGAAACATTAAAACAGATGGTGTAGGCTGATTTTACAGGGTCTTGAGAAACATCAAAATGGATGCTGTAGGCTCATTTTGCAGGGTCTTGAATCTAAGCAATAGCAAAGGGTCCAGGACCACACACCTGAATAGCTAGCACTCTGGTTTCCACATTCAGATATGTATGCACCACAAATATGTATGTATTTATCTATTCCAAATGACACTTGAAAAATTAGAAAAATAAAAAAAAATTCTTATTTTTTTAATAAAATAACATCTATATAATTCAATACAAAAGCAATCAGCTTGAACTAATCCCCCATTGAGATCTGTGCTGGCCCATGCCAGTGGCTCTGTTATTCCCTATTGCTTTATGGTTTTGCCTGATTCGCTCATTTTGTTACCAACATGGCCCAAGTAATTTTTCAACAATGGGCCTGGCCTGATTGCTCAGCATGAGAAGCACAGGTATTTCCAGAAGTGTTGTTCCTTCACTAGAGGGGATTAGATCATAGAGGAAATAGAGTGGGCCTGTAAACAAAGGCTTTAAGTTAATGCAGGCAATGACAGAGAAAGTGGTGGCCTAAGAGCTGTTTCAGAAAAGGACTTGACAGGGAGAGACAGATAATTACTCAAGATGGAGGTCCCATAAGAGTGATAGCATGAAGATGGGGAGTCTGTAACAGTAATGCCATGATCCAGAGCTTAGGCATTTCTGTCTCCCTTGGAAAAATAAGTAATTTGTTATTTTATAATTTCATCCCTGTATGTGATGCTTTCCTGTCACTCTCAGCTGGCCGTCTCTCACCTCCCGACAGCCCATTTCCCATACTCATGTCCTCTTGTTTCCTTTCATGACCACTGAGTTGAACTAGGTGAGCACAGGGTCACACCTCACTCACGGCCTATGGCTTTTATAACTTTTATGTGGGTGTAAGAGCTCCATTAAGTCCTCATAGGGAATGGATGAGGCAGGGATTTCACTTTGGGGTATAATCAAGTTGTGCATATCAACTTGAGTAAATTTCCAGTAATCATGAGTCATGGTAAATCTATGCTGACCTCTCTGAGACATTTGCCAGTAGTGATCAATAATAATAAAATGTGAATCTTTAGGAGAAAGACAAAAATGTGTCTGCTACTGTAATTGCAGAGTTTTTGCAAAGATGCCATCCTTATTAGATGACAACTATCAAGGTAAATTCAGGGAATGTGCATGAATCTGCATTTCACAGACCCTCCTCAGAAGGATTGGCAGCTTCTAAATCCAGAGCTTAATGAATTATCCGGTATGACCATTCTTTTGTTAATTATTCCATATCAATTAAATAATGGGAACTTAATGTGACTTTGTTGAGCAGTAACTCCTCAAAAACTAAGCTTTTTATATATGTCCTCTAGAGACACACTGGTGTTGAAAGAAAGTTCAGGTTCACCACAATGGGGTACACTTCCTCCAGATCCCATCTCTAGAAGGCAGGCACGTAGCACACACGGGAGGTTGAATTCATTCTGAGTGGCTTGAAAGGAAGGGTACTTAGGGACATTCTCTAGAGAAAATGGATGGCTAACTACAGGCTCCATCTTGACTCTCTTCAGTTCAGTCTTTGTGTCTCTGAATTTATAGGCTTTTGTGCAAAAACAGCCAGATCCATAAAGGGCTTATTACTTTACAGAAGAAAACAAGTAGGTTTATTAGAGGAAATTTCTTCATAGAAACTACCAAAGGCTCCTTTGATTTCTGCAGATGACTCCTTGATAAGCCCTGTCCCTCTGGGCTGCTAGCACTGCAGGGGCCGTGTGAACGTAGGAGCGGTGGTCAAATGTGCAAAGGCAATGACTAAGCAGGAGGTGGATTGGGGGACTGATCCCTAAGCATGAGTGTCTGTTCGACATGGAGCTGCTGAGAGAAGCTGAGGATTTCATTTTTCACTAGGATGATTTCTAGGAAAGCTGGTCTATCCCGGGACACTTTTGGGCTTTCTCATGTTGTTAATTCTGCTTTGGCCCATGCTTATTCACCTGGAGAACTCCTACTGGTCCATGACGAAATTTCCCTTAACTGTTCCCACCAACATGTGTGGGCATTTTCCTTATGCCCTATTTCTATATTTACTGTGCTGAATTCTTGACTATTAATAATCTCTCTTGTGGGCTCCAGAATTACTTCTGATTTTGAGCTTCTGTAGCTCAGTCCAAGATTATATTAATCTTTATATTATCAAAATGGAAGATTCATGGGGGATGTCCTTCTGTGTATATGATTCTCCAAATATATATGCTGGAACAAAGAGAACATCTTCAACAAATGGTGCTGGCATAACTGGATGCAAACATATAGAAGACTACAGACAGACCCAAGCCTTTTGCCCTGCACAAAACTTAAGTCAAAATGGATCAAAGACCTCAACATAAACCCAGCCACACTGAACCTATTAGAAGATAAAGTGGGAAATATCCTTGAGTTAATTGGTACATGATACTACATCCTGAACATAACACCAGTAGCACAGACACTGAGTTCAACAATTAATAAATGGGACCTCCTGAAACTTAGGAGCTTCTGTAAGGCAAAGGACACAATCAGAAAAACAAAATGGCAGCCCACAGACTGGGAAAAGATCTTCACCAACCCCACATCTGACAGAGGGCTGATCTCCAAAATATACAAAGAACTCAAGAAGCTAGTCTCCAAAACACCAAACAATCCAATTAAAAAGTGGGGTACAGAACTAAATAGACAATTCTCAATAGAGGAATCTAAAATGGCTGAAAGACACATAAGAAAGTGTTCAACAGCCTTAGCCATCAGGGAAATGCAAATCAAAACAACTCTGAGATACCATCTTACTCCTGTCAGAATTGCTAAAATCAAAAACACTAATGATAGTTTATGCTCGAGAGGATGTGGAGAAAGGGGAGCACTTCTCCACTGCTGGTGGGATTGCCAACTTGTACAGCCACTTTGGAAATCAGTATGGCGACCCATCAATAAAATGGGAATCAGTCTACCACAAGATTCAGCAATTCCACTCCTAGGCATATACTCAAAAGAAGCATTCATACAACAAAGACATCGGTTCAACAATGTTCATAGCAGCATTATTTGTAATAGCCAGAAACTGGAAGCATCCCAGATGCCCCTCAACTGAAGAATGGATAGAGAAATTGTGGTACATTTACACAATGGAGCACTACTCAGCAGAAAAAAAACAATGGAATCCTGAAATTTTCAGGAAAATGGATGGAACTGGATGAAACCATTCTGAGCGAGGTAACCCAATCACAAAAAGACAAACATGATATGTACTCACTCATATGTGGATTTTAGACACAGAGTAAGGGATTACCAGCCTACAATCCACACTGCCAGACAAACTAGTAAACAAGGAGGTCCCTAAGAGAGACAAACTTTGTCCCCTGGAGAAGGGAAAAGGGTCACCATCCCCTGAGCAAATTGAGAAGATGGGAAGAGGGGGGAGGGAGCTACAAGAATGAGAAGGGAAGAAAAGGAAGGATGCAGAGGTCATGAGGGAGCAGAAAGGTTGAGTCAGATGTAGATTAGAAGAAAGGATATGTGGTAGGTAGGGTTTTAGTTGGTGGGGAGGTAGGGGAGGAAGGGAGGGAGAAGGGAACTGGAATTGTCATGTAATTCAATCTTGTTTGTAATTCAAATAAAAAAGGCAAACAAAAATAATTAAGATAAAGCTAGCCAATAAGGAGCCTAGTCATCGGTCAATAATTTTATAGTTAATATAAGTCTTTGTGTGCTTATTTGGGGCTAAAGGGGCTGTGGGACCTGGTGGGACAAGAAACTCCAGCAACAGATAATAGTGTCTAGAATAAATTCACTTGGAGAAACTTAATAAATCAAATAAAAATATATGCACACAAGCTTCAAATTTCCATATATCACCTGATAGTTAGGAGACATTAATTGTATATGAAACCTAACAACATACATAATTTGATCAGTCAAGAAATCTTAAGAATTTTAATCTTTTCTCTGAACTGTGTCCTTACTCTGTATCCCAGGCTAAGCCCGAACACACTATGCAACCTAGAATAGCCTCTTCTGCCTCAGCCTTCTGAGTGGCTTACAGACATAAACCATCAGGTTGTGTGTGCGTGTGTACGTGTGTGTGTGTGTGTGTGTGTGTGTGTGTGTGTGTGTGTGTGTGTGCATGTGTGTGTGTGTGGGGGGGCGTATTATTAAGTGTCCATATAGGAGTTTTCATAGAGTGTGTTCACAGGCATCAAGTTCCAAAAATTGCTGCACAGTAGCCCAGGACCCCTTTATGAATCTTGGAACCCACAGTGCTGTGGAGCTTGGACTTAAGATCTTCCACACTTTCAAATCCTCTGAAGGGAATGCAAACTTAAGCACACAGAAGTTCTAGAAATAGCTCTCCTTGCATTAATTCCCTACCAAAAATTGTGACTTGGATGTATATTTCTCCCTGTGTAGCCTGCTGAGTCAAATGACAACCCATTTCATTTCCTCTCAATAAACTCAAACTTGCCAAGTTCCTCATTGGGAAGGGTGGCCATCAGAAAGACCAAGTTATCTTATGCAATCAAAGGAAAATTGCTGACAAACAACATTTGGGTGGTCGCTGGCTTTCCCTGGAATCCCATGATGGAACTTCATTTTTCATCCATGGGTGAAACTATTTGGAAGACCCTCAATATTTTTAGTTTTATTCTTCTAAAAATGAAATAAATGAATTGGGGGGCTCTTTTGGTCCTAAAAGAAAAGCAGCTGATTTACAAAATATAAATAGCTGACTACTCTAAAAGAAGCTGCCATAGCCATTTAACCTCTAAAGGAAAAAATAAAATAAAATGCCCTTTATAAGATATGTGTATTGACATTTGAAAAATGCTGAAAAATTAATTGAAAAGATGCTTAATGCTGTACCTGAATGTGTTAAGAACAATAAGGTTGTGATTTTGATTATACCAATCATCTTTATGGTACAGTACCCACAGCTCTGAATTATTCATTCTTAACAGCCTTGAAATTAATAATGCTCTCTTAAATTAGCATTACATTTTTCTGTTAAGGTCCTCTAAGCATTTTAGAGGACACAGGTAATACGTATGGCACCATGGGAAAAAAATCCCAGTTCTAAATGTGAAGGCAAGTGTCTGAGGTTACAAATTGACTTCCAGGAGCCTTCTGCAGGGATGTGTCCCTGTCCTGCACCTCACTGTGTAACAAGGGCCCTGATTCAGTACCCAAGTCTCAAACATTTCCAGCCTCACAGGTGTCAAAGCTCCACATCCTGGCTGCCCATGCGGTCTAGCTCAGCTGACTTCCAATCTCACGAGGCTTTCAGGCTGCAACTCAGCTAGGACAGAACAAAGGCTGCTGTTTATGAAGTTTCTGTGTTCAGATCATTGAGGCCCAAACCAGAGAGAAATGGTGTCTGTAATCAAAGAATGCTTGGTCTATTGGGAAGTCCATCTCCCAGGGAGCACTTTAGTGGGTGACAGAGTCAAGCACTTACACTCATAAGGAAATGCCCTCACACAGCTTCTTAGGGAGAGAACACAGAGGACCTCATGGTGGCTGTAGATAGAAGGGATGCATCAGCCATAATTTACTCCTGGATCTCCTTATTTTATCTGCTCATTTGCTGATTTAACCAATACTTCTTTGCATTGTGCTGCAGTGATCAGCAAGGTTTCGCCCCCTTGTTTAAAGGAACTTACAGTTGAATGTCCCTCAGGCTGTGGAAATAGTCATGAGCCTGGCAGCTTCTGGCTTCTGCAGAGGGAGGTGGACAGACACTTTTGCTGTTACAGATATCACCCCCCTCCAGTCATTTACTCCTTTGAGGACTGAATGGTTCTTTTCACCAATGGGCTATTTCTTGTAGAAAAAATATGTAAACCTACATGATGAGTTTTGGCTTTACTTAGGGGAAATGTGGGATTAAGGTGGACTTTCAAAGTAGTAAAAATGTTTATATTTTGTTAATGTTGGCATCTCTTGGATCCCTGTCACACATGGCAGGTATCAACTGATGCAGTTTTGTCTGTGTGGCTTTTCATGGTGTGATGGAAGAAAGTGGGCCTTGGAAGTCAGAAAGCCAGAATCCAAAGCCCCAGAGAACATCTTTGGATAGAAGAGGGGAGAATTCAGGAGTTGGAGGATGGGGAGGAGGGCTGTGAGATGCTGTTTACTGGACGTGGCCGCTGAAGTCACAGCCGCCATGGTCACCTGTGAAAGATCAAAGAAATAAGCCAACATTCCAACTAGAAATACTAACTAGACTCTTTGGGTTATAAAAAAGGAAAAAAAGGATAGGACCTGGAAGCAGGAAGGGGGTGCTGGGGGCACCCATGGGAGTGGGGGAAGGAGCTGGGGTTCATATGATCAGTACGCATTCCTTAAATGCTTGAAACTGTCAAAGAATCAATTAAGTTCTTCTTTAAAAGGATAGAGCTGGATTCCCATCTACTCCTGACAGAGCGCACCGGAGGCATTTCCCCACATTGTAAAACAGACAGAGCCCATGCAATATGTGAGGATGACTGGAAACAGCGTGCCAGAGGGCCAGGGGCGTGGCTAACCCATGACTTCTGGGTAGTTGCAAAAATGCAGTATTGAATATTAACAAGGTGGTCTTCTCTTACAGTGAAGGGAACACAGTGCTGGACTTTGACAGTAGAGTTTTCAGACGTCCAGTTCTAGGACTCGGCTCAAAAGTTATAGAACTCTGTAGGAATACACGGAATGAGTGTTTGCCTCTTCATAATGACATACTGTCTCCATGAACCTTAGTTTCCACATGTATGTACTCTCAGTCTGTCTCAAATGTTTACAAACCTCTCAATCACCCTACATTTCTGGAGAATGATTGATGCTTTTAACGATTTCCAGGCAAAGCCTTTCTTCCCTCTTTCTGGGAAGAGGGGTGAGTTTTACAGGACTTCTCCTGGGACGTGCACTAAGGCACTGAGTTTGGCAGTTTTGTTTTTCTTCAGCTCTCTTCCACCAAGTGTTGTTTGTTGTTCTTGGTTTCCACTTTCTTCTGTCTGATTTTCATCTCTTTAAACATTTCCCCTGATGCATGACTGATGTAGCCCTCACAATGGCCACCATGGTAGTACACACACACTGATGCCAGGTGGTCCCTCATGGCCCCAGCCAAGGTCACCTTCAGTTTCTCAAGATGATATTCTCCATGTTCCTTTTTCTTTTAAACACTCTTTTCTGAAGCTGAAGACCCTGCTGCTCAGTCTGAAATTTGCAGCAATCCTTGCAGGTAAACATTAAAAGCCATAGTGTCTTTTCTATACAGGAAAGTTAGGCTCTCCACAGTGTCAACCCCTTGTGTAGCCCATCTCGGAACACATCATGTAAAACCTGTTGCTTTTGGGTTCTAATGGGAAATTATTACAATGAAACCTTGCTAATTAATGTCAATGGTAGACACTTCTGCTTCAAATTGCTGAATTTCTCAGCAATAAATGAAGAAACTGAACTGACATTCCCCCCATTTTCAGGCTACCTGAATCCCACAATAGGTGTTCCTATCCCATGGCTCTTAAGGAAAACAAATAAGCAATTAAAGCATTTTAAAACTCTAATTAGAACTACCTGATGGATAGTCATGTCTATATACCTATGTATATAAACATGCAAATATATATAAAAAACTATATACTAAATATATTATTACATTAAAATAAAAATTGTCACATTCATAATGGCATGATTTAACTACCTGAGTTGAATAAAATTGGTGTTAATTATTTTTTCTATTTGTCTTTCTGTATGTGTTCAATAAAAAAATGAAACTAAAATGTAACATTCCTTGCTACCTGGGTTTCTGCTCTGCTCTCCATGCCAGCATCACCCAGAACCCAGATGGCCTACTGCTTGAGGCCTCCAGCCTCCTGATGCACTACTAGTACATTCCATTAACATGTAAGTCACATGTCAGCTGGCTGCAACCCTTTAAAGACTCTACAGCTCCCTGGCAGCACAAATCCAAGTAGTATGATGGCTTACAAGGCTCTGATGTAAAGGCCTGGCCCTTCCTACCCCATCCCTGTTTGTCCAGGACACTGACCTTTCTTCTGGATATATAATACTCTGAGAATTCCCTTGTCTCAGAACTGTGAGCCTGTGGTTACCTCAAATATCCTTTCCTAAATGCTACTTTGCTTCCTTTGTGGTTTACAAAGTCTTAGCTCTCAGTGTCTTGTCCACTGACCATCCTGTCTTAATCATCACAGTCTTCATGCATTTTATCCTCACTGTTCACTATCACTGCAAGCAGAGGCCAGCAGAGTTCACAGGTGCAGCCGTGTGCTTTCTGTTGGTTTACATTCTAATAAAATTTCACTTACCAGAGCTTGGAGTGTACAGATTTGGTCCATGATTGAATTTGCTGACCTCAGATCTAACATAGATAACTTCTTTATCTAGCTTATTGCTAGTCACATTTTTAATGCAGATTCTACAAGAAGGGTTTGGTTCTCTGCAACAGCACCTAAATCATAACTGCTACTCAACAAAGTGGCACGTGCGCACGTGTGCACATACACACACACACACACACACACACACACACACACACACACACACACACACACACACACACACACCCAACAGGACACTTTTTAAAATTTGTCCACTTAATATCAGCACACCAGACACACTGCAAGAGGGGGTATTACACAGGACCCACCTGCACTGGCTTCTGTTGGAACATAGACAAGGCCATCTGTCACCCTCACAGTGATTAACAAAGGAAAACAAGGTGCCAACAGTTTGTTTCCAGAGCCTTCCTCTTGTATGGTCACGACTGAGATTTCTCTTCCAGTTCAGTTCAGCCCCTCCAGGACACACATGACCCTGGTGTCCTTACAGGTAAGCCAAGAAATTCCAAGATCTGTGGAAGATGCGTTAATGTGTAGAGGGTATGAAGGACTCATCTCCCAAACAAACAGTCCCTTACTGGGGTCTGTGAAAGAGACAGAGTGTGGCTGCTTCATCCCTGCTTTCTAAGAGCCTCATGACAGATTCTTGCATGTTTCCTGTTATGTCCTACAGACCTTACCAGTGAACATGTGACTCACCAGCTAGGAAGGATAATTATACCATAAAACCATTCATTTTTTTTCTATTTTATAAATTGTTCATTATAATTGTGAGTTTGTGGGGTACAGATTGATTTTATGATTTACGAATACAAACAGAAATGCTTAAATTGAGCTCTCCCCACTGTTAGTTTCTCCTGATGGTATGTCTTGCTTATTTTCTCTTCTTTTGTGTGTTTATGTTTGGAGAGACTGCCTGTTAGTGTATATTTGTGTGTGTATCTCTGTGTGTTGTCTTGTATGTATGTGTGTCTGTGTCGGGTGTGTGTGCAGTGTGTGTGTGTCTATGTGTGGGTCTGTGTGTCTGTGTGCTGTGTATCTATGTGTATGTTTATGTGTGGTATGTCTCTGTGTGTATGTGGTGTTTGTGTGTCTGTGTGGTATGTGTGTGTGTCTCTGTGTGTGTGTGTGTGTGTGTGTCTGTGTGCTGTGTATCTATGTGTATGTTTATGTGTGGTATGTCTCTGTGTGTATGTGGTGTGTGTGTGTCTGTGTGGTATGTGTGTGTGTCTCTCTCTGTGTGTGTGTGTGTCTGTGTGTGTGTGTGTGTGTGTGTGTGTGTCTGTGTGTGTGTGTGTGTGTGTGTGTGTGTGTGTGTGTGTGTGTGTGTGTGTGTGTGTCTGTGTGTGTGTATGGTGTGTATGTGTGTAGGCCAGAGGTTGGCATTGCTTGCCTCCTCAGATTGCTCTGCACCTTGGATGCTGAAGTGGGTTATCCAGTTCATGAGTTTGGTAGTCAAGTGTCTGAGTCACTCTGGGGAATCTCATCTCTGCCTCCCAAGTGCTGGAATTTCAGCAGCAGCTGCCAAACCAGCCCAGAATTTACCCACTGAGCCATCAGCCCAGCCCCCAGGAGAGCATTTAACTCAGTCTCACATTATTTGCTCAGGAGATCCTGCAGCCCAGGTGATTTTGCCCATAACTTTAGTCACGTTGCTTTAGTTCATGTTATATTTCAGGAAATTATTCCTGAAGGTACTCTGCGCACTTCACAATGACTCATGAAATTTAGTGGTTAATAAAAGCAATGCTTGAATAATAATCATACTAGAATTTATATTTTGCTAAATATAATGGCCATAAGATTTAGTATATAGTGGACATGTTTACAGCTATGAACTTGTTTTTTTGGGATGTGTGACATCGTAAAGAACAGCATGGTCCTTGAGACCCATTGTGCAGATCACAGGAAGAAAGTGTGTTACAGCTGAAAAGTCTACAGGAACTTTAACTAAACCTGTCTTTTTATGTACAGATGGAAAACAAAAGCCCTTTCCTACAAAGGATAGAGTCTTCCCAGTGGCAGAGCACTCTGGGATTGGAACAATGAACACACAGTTAGGAAGAGGATGGGGATTACTGCATAGAACAGCACACAGAACAGCACGAGCTCAGGACCACATGAAATAGTGAAGGAAACAAGCCAGAATCAGAGCGAGAAGAGGCCATCAAGACTGTTGAGTGGAGAAAGATAAGAAGGCTCCTTCTATGGCTTACTTATATTTTGGATAACAAGATGGTGACAAACTGTGAGTCTTAGAATATTGTGGAGACTTCTACACTCAAACCATCTGGGACTCTTGATTCAGATTCTCCCAGTTGCACCCAACACACATACATTAACGCATGCATGCACACACACCCACACCCACACCCACACACGCATACACGCACACATGAACACATGGCTCTGAATCTTAGTGGCAACATGAAGTAGCTTGTAGAACCTGAACAAGCTTCTTAATCTCTCTGTGACTCAGTTTTTCTTTCTATGAAATGAGGACAATGGTAGCAACTTGCTCCTGGGTTACCATGGTGATAAAACCACACATTCAGAAGACTGGCCAGTGTAAAATTCACATAATGTACAGATTGGGAACAAGAACAGGTGGACAGCAGCCTCTCTGCTGAGTTCTGAGTGATGAACCTCGTCTCTCTTTGTAGTGTTTGTCTGGCCATAGTAGTGGTAGTCTGGCTGTCGCAGTGGTAGTCTGGCTGTCGCAGTGGTAGTCTGGTCCCTTTTAGGGCAGGTGTTAGAAGAGACTTTGGTGCTCAAGGGCCTTGTGAACTTGCAGTCTGGATTCCCAGATGCCCACTGCTCTCCCTTCCCTGCTATGCCTTCATCATCAAGAACAGAATAGGTCTGTACAGCGCTCCAGCCTTAGCTTCAGTAGCACAATAAAATGAGCAGTGTGGAAGGAGTAACTCATGCTGATAAAGATGGCTAAACTTTTAAAGTAAAGTCACCATTTTCAAGCATAAAATGAAATTAATTTTGCTTTATTGCAGAGGAGACATGAGTAAACTGTGGTTATTAGAGCTTAAAGAGTCACAGTAATTTGAGTTAATAATTATCACCATCCGTCCCCAACTTCCTTTTTCACCATTTGGGAGGTTGGCTGAACAGGCCTGGACGGGGTTAAAGGGTAAAACACTTAATAAATAATTTAGTTGTTTTAGACAGGGGTCAGAACATACGAATACCTTAATATTTTAAATAAATCTTTCTCTTACATTTTTGTATATCTTGTGACAACCCACATATAATCCATGATTTTGCCTTGTTTTTCTCTCATGAGCAACAGTTGTCTTTTTGTCCTTTCTAGAATCATTACTGTGTGAGCATCCTCTTCCAGTCCCCAAAGTAAGTAAAAACTGTAACTTTGATGTTTCCAAAACTCTGAAGAGTCTCTAGGAAAGTGGAACCAAAATAAAAGATAAACAAAACACAAATAAAAAATGGATACAATTGGGAAGGGAAGATTACCCATTGCTTGTCCTCCTAACACTCTTCCTCCTTTCCTGTCTCTTTCCTATACCTCACAATGAGGCTAGCATAATGAGTGTGCTCAAGCAGCTTCCCTAGGAAGTGGGTGCCGCCTGCCATTCTCCAAGGGGTTGGTGGCTCTTCTCTATGCTCTGTGCACTAGGGATTGTATTTCTCAATCTCTGTGTCTCTCTGAGGAGGGGCCCACCACCCCCATTTTTGAAAGCGATCATTTGCCCCCCCCGCCCTGCAACGTTCTATTTGGTTATAAGAGACTGAAAGTCAGACTGCTGTTGTATCCTCTCTCTTTTCAACTAGATCTCCCCCACACCACACACAGGTGTTAGGTTTGCAGAACAAATGGGACCCTTCTCAACTGAGTGGAGAAAGTGCCAGCCTCCCAGAGCATCCAGAGAACACAGCTTTGAATACTTGGGACCCAAAGGGATGGCTGTCCACAAAAACCAGAGACCATGAATGAACAGGACATTAGAGTTACCATCAGTTTAACACTGACATACAGAGCATTTTATGGCTACAATGTTTTACTTTTAAATTCAGCATCTTTTTTTGTGTGTGTGAGTGTCTTGCTTGCATGTATCTGTGTACCATGCATGTGTCTGGTACCCATGGAGGCCAGAAGATGGTTCTGTGTCCCCTGGACTGGATGGACTGGAGTTAGAGTTGGCTATTAGCTCTCATGTGGGAGCTGGGAACTGAAGTCATAGGCTCTGTCATAGCTGCTTGTGCTCTTAACCACTGAGCCATCTGTCCAGCCCCTGAATCTAAGTCTTACGGAGTGTCCCCCAGTGTACTAATGTTTTTGACAGATGTGACTAAAACTAAAACTAAAAAAATAACTGACTTTGCTCAATGATACAAAACAGAGCTCAGAATTTGTGCCACATAGTTTTGGCAAGAAAGTTTGGTAAAGAATCACTGTGTCACCGGGTGGTGGTGGCACACACCTTTAATCCCAGCACTCAGGAGGCAGCGGTAGGCAGATCTCTGTGAGTTCAAGACCAGCCTGGTCTACAAGAGCTAGTTCCAGGACAACTCCAAAGCCACAGAGAAATCGTGTCTCAGAAAAAAAAAATAGAATCACTGTGTCCTGTCACCCTGTCACCTCTGGGCAGTGGCCAGTGTCGACAGGTGCCACATGGCTGTCAGTAGGAGAGAACACAGAGGCCTCCAGGTTGTGCTGGTTTCAGAAGTTCTTTTTGGTCTCACTTATGGTTAGTGACTGACAATCATGGGGACTGCAGATCACCCCGTGTGGAGGATAAGGCCATGCAGCTCCTTCCATTGGCCATCCTGGGAGCTGGGCTTGTCCCTTCCTCTCTCTCAGTCAGCCTGCCTTCAGAGAGTGCTTTATCATATTCCAAATTGTTTAGCATGCCTGGACCTTGAGACACCATGTGTATATTTCAGGATAGTCTGATGACACCCAGAAATCAGAAGGGCATTAGAGGAAAACACGGAAATAAATTTTTCTGTGAAGGAGTTGTGAGCAAAATGACCTCCCCCTTCCAAAGAACTGATGGATGTTGTATTCCAGGCACACAGAAAAGTGGCAGGTGGCATTTTTCATACCTTAATTTATTGACCTGGGTGCCCTCCAGCCTCCACAGCACCTTCATTTGACAGAAATTAAAGAAAATCTCAAAGCAGAGGGCAGCACAAGATTGAAGCTATTTCCAGTCTGAGCAAGAAGAGTGATCATAAAGAGAAAACTCCCTCCCAGAAAACACAATAAATAAAACATCAAAAGCACAAACAGAAGAACTCAATTAAAATATAAAAGTTTTCAGCCTTTCCTTGAAGGACATAGGCATTATTATTTATTATTTATACACCGTTCCAGGTGTAGATGCCTTTCTGTTCCATGATGAAAGTCATCTGAGAAGCAAAACAGTGTTGTAAAGGGCTGATTGAGGGAAATGGCCAGGACAAGGGTGTTTGAATGGTTCATGAAAAGACAGAAAAATGCATGCAACATTTCTGTTTTTAAAAGATTTGATTTATTTTTAATCAGGTGTGTGTGTGTGTGTGTGTGTGTGTAGCAGGGTATGCGTATGTGAGTGCAGTTGCCAGCAGAGACCAGAAGAGGGCTTTGGACTCTCTGGATCTGTAGATAGATTTAAGCCACCTGTTGTGGGTGCTGGGACGTGAATTGGGTCCTCTGAAAGAGCCGTGCACACCCGTGATAATTGAGCCATCTCTATAGCTTGCTTTCAACCACTCTTATGAGAGTTTTTAGGGAGGCAATTCTCTGGCAAATATTCCAGTGAAGAGATGGTCATGGTCAAATTGGGATTGGATGTCTGCATTACTTTGACAACCAATCACATGCAGAATAAAAGAGATAAACAGGAGCTAAGGATTTTGGCTTCCACACTGGCCTGCTGATACCCAGCTCACTTATTTTCAGCTTTAGTTGTCTGGTTGGTTAGATCTGAAATGTTCTCCTACTCATGTCTGGAAATCCAGTGTAGAACGAGTGCAGCAACTGTTTGAGCTTTGAGACACACATAAAAACCTCTGAATTCCAGAGTGCTTGCCTCTATGCACAAGGCCCTGGATGTATCTAGAGCAAACCCTCCTTGCTAAAACAAATAAAAGAATAGCTTTGATTATAAAGAACCTTGAGCAGTTTCTGCTGCCCTTCCAAACAACACATACATACATCACATGTCTTGTGAATAACTACATTGTTCTTTCTAATGTCTATGCACATATTTGCATGTAGAGGTCAGAAGACAACCTCAGTGATCATCCATACATCACAGTCAATATTGGTTTTTGCAACAGGGTCTCTTACTGGCCTGAAGTTTGTCAAGCAGGCCAGCTGGCTGACTATCAAATTCTAGGGATCCATCTATCTTGGTCTCCCAGCACCAGTATTACAAATGTGCTATTTAGCACCTAGCTTTTTACATGGTTCTAGGAGTTGAACTTAGATATCCATGCTTGGTCGGCAAGCAGTCAGCATAGTGAGCCATCCTTAGGCACTATTCTTCTTCCTATTCCATCAGCAGGCAGTCTTTAGGATGATAGCGTTTAACCACCCCTAACCCCTGAGTGCTATAGTCTACCTTCCAAAACCACATGGACAGATAACAGTATTAAAAACAAATGAACAAATAAGCAAAAAAACAAAAACAGTCAGTCCTAATAAGAAAAGGAGTGGCCCTCTAAAGAGTGATACATCGATTCTCAAGAGGGTGGGATATTACAAATCTAACACAGCCTCAGTGATTTAGTCTTCGGTACACTGGGCATTTATCTCCCCACACCTCTGCAATCTTTCTATTCAACAAAGGAAACTTCACCAAAGCCAACAAGCAGCTAATCTGATTGTGGGCTTTCAGCTTCTGAGAGTGTAAACCATACAACCTCTTTTCTTACAAAGTGACAAGCTAGGGCATTCTTGTGACAGCAACAGAAAATGGACTAACTTGACAACCTGGTTTGAAATATCTTCATTTTATGCCAGGAAGTGTGTGTGTGTGTGTGTGTGTGTGTGTGTGTGTGTGTGTGTGTACAAATATATGTCTACAAACCAAAACCTGTCACCCCAGTTAATGCAAAGTTCAGAAAGAGAAAATTGCTGAGGAGACAGCTCAGTACAGTGCTTCTGGAGAAAACATTGGATCTGAGGTCAGATCACAGGACCCAAGTAAGAGCCCATGAATGCTGGACATGGGGACCTTGTGTTATATAATCACAACACCAGGGAGGTGGATAAAGGAGGATCCACAGTGCTTGCTGGCCAGCCAGTCTAGACAACTGATTAACTCCATGTTCAGAGAGAGACACTGTCTCAAAGGTGATGTGTTGAGCAATTGAAGAAGACACTGACGTTGACCTCTGGCTGCCACACATATGCATAGATGTGCTTTCTCATTCAAAGATGCACTCAGCCACATGAATGTGCACATACACAGACACACACAGTCTCCCATACATATAAACACATACGTACATACATACCTCACCACACATGTACACCAAAATAATATGAGTAATATACCCCAGATACTCAATTGTGTGTTACAAAAATCTATTGGGGCCATTCACAAATTTGCAATTGAACAATAACTAAAACATGCATAGAGACTGCAAAATATCTTTTAAGTTGTCCACTGGCAATCAGGAACTGGGCTTCAGCCAGTGTTGCCGTGGTTTCTGACATTGTTACCTAACATGTCACAGTTGTCCATTATGGTGACAGTTAGAATGGCCTAATCAAATCAGAAAAAAGTGAAAATGTGCCCCCACCCACTTAATTGTTCTAGTATTTCAATATTTGAAAACCGATAAGAATTCACAGTTGTGACTAGTGTCAGTTGGCCTTTCAACGTCATGAAATTCACACATTTTCATTAAGATGACTGTAATGCTGTATTGTCTCATCATGTTTTTTTCTACAAGATTATTTCATAAAGGGTCATACATAGCCCAGGCTGGCATAGAATTCTTCATACACCTGAAGATAATCTTGAACCTTGGGCATCTGCCAACAAACATGGTTTTGCTCAGATAATGATCAAATCCAGGACTTATTCTTCCTAATCAATCACTTAGTCAACTGAACTCTTCCTCTACCCAATCTTCCATCATGCTGGTCTTTAAAATATCTCACAAAGGGTAGTTAACTTCTCTGAGGTTATGTGGGGTCACAGATCTGACTCAAGAGTGACCTTGCTGTTTAGTTCACGGGGGATTTTATCTTCTGCAAATAATGGGGTATACATTCATAAGGTAAGTCAACATATCTCATCATTCAACCTCCACTCAGCAGATGTGCTCTGAAAACAGAAATACATCTGCTCATGGATGTGGAACCAGGGAACACTGTAGAAGAGTTTGAAAGAATGTAAGAGTCAGAGAAGGAAGATGAATGCTCTGAACACTGCCTTCAGGACATGACATGGCTGCTGTACATATGAGCTCACAGTATGTGTTGTTACCTGAACAATATCTAGACAAGATCAAGCCAGTCACAAACTCTAGCATAGAAAGGAAAAGGGACTACTGAGGCTCCACCTCTAGTAACTAAGGGAGGCAGAGTCACTTTTCTTTGGGGTTTAGACACTGGAAGGTTGACTGTGCTTTAGTGGAGGAGCTCACACCCATGTGTAAATGGGTAGCACTAAGTGGACCCAGTAGGTTTTTTTTTATTAAACACATTCATTAAAGTAATAGAATAGAACATTAATACACAAAATTTAGTAGCATTTTCATATACAAATAACAAACATACCAAGAATAAAGTGTGTGAAACAACTCTTTTCACAATAGCCACAATAAAAATACCCTGAAATAAATATAACCAAGCAAATAAAAGACTTGTATAATGGAACTGGAAAAAGAAATAGAAGAAAATATATGATGTAAACACTTCCCATTATTGGTTGGATTAATATCGTGAAACTGTTATACTACCAAAAAAACTATCTACAATGCAATATTCATTAAAATTCCAACACAATTCTCTAAGGAGATTGAGAATATTAACTTTCCTCCATTTTTAATAATAAAATACAATAAGATAAAACAAGAACTATCACATTGGAATTAGACAAAAAAACAAACAAACAATAGGAAGAGGGCTCATGAGAAGGTATAAGAAATAGAGGTCCACTTAAGTGTTCACACTCAGGAGTCCCACAAACACACACAAGTAGAAGCCATAATATTGTATGCAGAAGACCCCATGAAAACCTCTGCAGTCTCTGCGAACACCACCAGAGGCACTTGTTCAACCATGTTCCCTGCTGCTCTGTTCACAGAACAGAAACTGAAAACAGCCTCAATTTCACCCAACAGAACTTCTTGATGTTATCCTTGATTTTTGAACTGTTTTTTTTTTTTTTTCTTTTTGAGACAGCACATGAACATGCGTGGGTAGGGGGAGAGGATCTGGACTGACTCCTAACTCGAGAGAGGGGAAGTATGTGATCAAATTATATTTAGGTTTATACATTATTTTAAATATTAGAAATTAAAGTGGTGCATTTACACAATGGCATATTACTCAACCATTAAAAAATGAAATTATTAATCTCTTAGGTGTACAGGAAAAATCATCCTGATTGGGGTAGCCCAAACCCAAGAAAGACAAATATGGTAAATATTCAGTTATATGTAGATATTGGCTGTTAAATCAATGAAAACCAAGATACAATCAATAGAAACAGAGAGTAGATTAAGAGTTAGGAACTATGGGGACAGATATAGAATAGATAGGTATGGATGACTGGGGTGGGGGTGCCGGAACCCAGGGATCGAGTGAAGGCTAAAAGGAGAGGGGAGGGCAATATGGGGAAGGAAAGATAAAATTGAAGGCCATAAAAGAACCCATTTCAGAGGGTTATTCCTTAAAAATACAATAAATTTGGAGGTCCATATGTTAGGAAGCCTGAGTAGAATTGGGTGCAGGGAGTAGGTGTGATCAAGTTATAGATGGCATTTTTCATGAATAACAAAAATATAGCTAAACGTTTAAACGAATGTCAGTCAAATTCACATAACATGATTTTATACCAGTTAGAGACAGTCTAATGGATTATGATAAAAAGTGAGATCACGACACTTGAAGGAAAGTGGATAAAACCGAATATCTTGTATTAAGTGCAGTAAGGCTTAGGAAGACACCTATCACCTTTTCTCTCTAATGCAGAGTACGCACTTATATACTTCATAACCAGGATATGGAAATAAAAGGGGTACAAAGAAGCCTGAAGAGAGGTGATATGGAGAACAAGAGAGGGAAATGGGTTTAAAAGGAAAGACAAAAGTTATATTCTTTGCACAGGTAAAAATCTAGAATTATCTAGACAAACATTAGTATATTAAAATTAGATGAAATGAGAGCAGAGCTGGAGGAAAAGGAGAATGAGGGTAGCTCTGAGATGAGTATATGAGAGATACCCATGCATTCTTGGTAAGGAAGCCGCTATTTTGAGTGCTAAAATACTAATTTAAAAAGAGAAAAATGATTTTTCTACTTGTTCATTTCTATCATGTATGAAGGTCCTTAATATTTTTATATCAACCCCTTATTTGGAATAAACTTGGGTATATATATATATATATATATATATATATATATATATATATATATATATATATTCATGCTACCTACGAATAAATGACATTTAACTTCTTGCTTAAAAAGAAGATAATTCAAATTTCAGAGTTTTAGGTAGTCGTGAAGGTGAAATGATGATGCTATTTCTTATACGGTTTTTCAATTTAACAATTAATTAAAGGAATCATCTCTCAGAAGACATAAGTGGGAGAATGCTGCAAGCTCAAAGCCCAGTGTTGTTCAGCAAGGGCTACATAGTAAGACCCTTGTCAGACAACCAAACAAGCAGAAATCTTATGTTTCCCTTTGAATAGAACTGTTGGCTAAGTCTATCTCAAATAGTATTTTAAGCATAGATAAACATAAGATTAAAAACCAAGATTAAAAAGCAGGTATAGGTAAAGCATATTACTGATTTGTAGGTCTATCATCTATTTGTCATCTACCACCTGCCTATCATCTTTCTATCATTTATTTATCCATCCATCCATCCATCCATCCATCCACCCATCCACCCATCCATCCATCCATCCATCCATCCATCCATCCATCCACCCACCCGTCCATCCACCCACCTACACACCTTTCCAACTACTGTCTGTCATCTATCTATAATCTATCCATCTATTTTCTATCTGCCTACCTACCTACCTGCTTATCTGTCATCTATAAGTCCATCTATCACCTATCAGCCATCTCTGTGCCCACACTGCTATAGTCAGTTCAAAGGCCTTGGGAGGCTGTTCCAAGCATAGTGTGCCTCTAAAGCTGAACTATCAACGATGCTACAGTAATTCCCAATAGGGTCTTAGTTACAACTCACTGATCAATGATCTCACTTCTGGTTCATTGTGCTGTCTTTCCTCTCACTTGTACATGGGGGTTACATTCCTCCCTTCTTTATCCCACTCTCCTCCCCTCTCTCTCTTCTCACCACTCCCCACTTTGCTTTCGGCTCACTCTATCTTGTCCTTCATATTTTAAAAAGAGACATCAGTTCTGCTCAAATTGTACCCTCAGTTCTCCAGCCTAGTTAACTACTGATGCTGTCACCACAAAACTTTCCTGGCACCGCAATCTAGGGTGTTTATTTTTTTAACCTCCTTCCTCCAGAAGCTCAAATTATGTTTAGGCAGTACTCCTCCTCTTGTCTTGCTCATAGACAGTATGCATTACTAAGGGGCTTCTCTGGGGTTAAAATCCTCATCCAGGTACATACTTGTTATTGAGTAGACCACTGACAGGAAGGGATGCTCATTAGAATGAAATAAATTAATATTAGAGAAACAATTACAAATCCTCAAAGCCTTGATTATATGAAGAGTTAAGTAGATATACATTAAAAAACAGTGACCCAAAAATTAACCTTATGCTAATAAAAGAATTAGTGAATACCCATGACATAAAAATTTGTAGAATATGGCTGATAGCCACAAAGGAATTCTAATGGGAAATGTTGCAGGTAAAATTGACTGCCTGATGGAACTCTGGAAGACAGAGAATAGTTCACAAGGGAGATGCAATTACTCCCTTTCTTATTTAATGTGAAGGATATGGACTCACTACAGGTAGGCTCACTGTTTTAAGGTATTTCACCATGGAAAAGGCAGATGAGTGGAGCAAAGGTTGGGGATATTTCCAGATCACATTTGTGTAGTAGATATTAAAATTTTATACAAAAGAAAACATACGGAGTTAATTAGAAAATACTTTCTGTAAAGAATAATTAATTGCTTTCCTGTCACCTAATGATGTTGGAAAATATTAACATCCTTACAATACTCTGTAATATGTCACAGTGACCGTGCATGCCACTGGATTTGCTTAGGCTTGTGCTAATAATTTTTATAGCATGTTTATAAACTGCAGTTTTCAACTTAGTAAAACCCAAATCATATAAATTTTTGGACACAGTAATTACATTGACAAAAATTTTCTTGGAACACTATGGTTTTATAAATATTAATTTTTATTGCAGGGATTAAAATAGTGCATAATTACATTAGGAATGTCACTATTAGAGATATGATTTGTACATTCTCATTCTTCCCTGAAAACTGGGGAAAAAAGGCAACATCGGTTTGAAACAGTCACTGATTAGAGAAAATCCTCTTAAAATTTAGAAACTTGACAATGAGCCCAAAAATGCCAGTTTGAAACAAATTCATACTTTGTTTTGGTCCCAATTAAAACTAAGGTGGAGGCAGAGAGGGATTGCTACCTGCTTCCCAATTCCAGAATCTGATATTGTAAGATCTGAAGGATTAGGTGGTAATTTTATCATCTATTCTGTTACACAGTGTGAAACTATGTTGGCCTGGAGTGAGGATGAAGAATCAGCCTATGAATGTGGCTATTACCTGGCTCTGCAAGTGCCTTTTTATTCATTCAAATCTGTGAGCGCAATGAGCTCATCTCAGACTCATGAGATGTTTTGTAATGAATTGCTAACCTGGAGGGGTGAATGCTCAAAACACTGGAAAAGCAAGGTATGCCCAAAATGCAATAAACTAACACATTTTGTATGTGCCTCGCCTAAGCAGGATTTTGAAAATTCACCCTGGAGGCTGGACTGTTCTGTTTCTAAGAATCTTAGATTGCCAATGAGACCTGGGGACAAGAGAGCTGGGACAAGGAGGCCTAACGGAAGCTAAATTCTGTTTCAGGGTTTCAGTGACTAGAGGGCCCTTGGAGAAGTTGTATTTCTACATTTTTTTTCACCATCGTGTTACAAATATCAAATACTCTATCAGCAATGTTGTGGTAATTCAAGGGTGAAGAAATGTCTTATTAAAAAAGCCACATTTTAGGCTTCCTAGTGTAGGGGGTACATTCATTATACTGAGAGAAGAAAACACCCCACTGTAGGGATCACTCAAAAGAGTGACAGTCATTATCAGATATCTAAGCATCAGGTCCCTGAAATGTCAGTACCTCTGTAGACGCTATATTGATGAAGCAGTGTTTTTGGTAGATTTTGTGATGTAGTTGGAAGGTTGAGAACAGTTATGCCTTGTTGAAGAGCCTTTAATGGAGGGATTTTAAGTATCATAAGAAAATTTAATTAAAATCAGCATTACTCATAACCAAGCCCTTTCTCTCATCACTCCTGGGGGCTAAAGGTCACTTAATGTTCATTTCAGGGTCAGAATGTGTATCCAAAAGCTCCATCACTGCCCAACCTGCAGACTGGCAGCATACTGTCAGAGGAAATGGCATGCTTCATATTGGTGTGTCAATATGAGTTAAACCAATTGGTTCATGGTAATAAAGCCCTAGATGACTTTCAAACAGCCAAGGAGGGCTCTAACACACATGATGTTTGCCATCATTATGATCAAAACAATCTTTTTATTGACACTCATATGTATTTTTCTTCTACTTAGAAAATTTAATATACTCTCCCAATTAGCCTAGGTTCCTTTTGTTCTACTGGAGTGACTGCCTAATCGCACTCTGCTAGGGAACAGTGGTGCCTCCATATAAACCAGTGCTGTATCTCAAGAGCCTCACTGCAGCCCTCAGACTGTCAGTAGTCTTACCCTGTCACACGCTACTTCCGTCTCCACCGGGCCCTGAACACACACTGTAGCTGAGACTTGTGCATCTGGGATATGCAGCAACATGGACGTGGATTATTTTTTTTTTGTTATTGTTCTCCTGATGTCATGAAGCATCACCATTACAGATGTCCTCAGAAGGTCTCAAAAGTGCTCGTTCTTCATTACGTAAAACACTTGTCTTTTTTTCTGTTACAAGAAGCCATTTTACATTTCTCTTTGTAAACCCCTAATCACTGACATCTCTACTGCTGTGCTTTGGAGTCACTATTGAGCAAAAGAAGGGTGACGCCATGAACAGCCTGTGAACTGAGAGTGAGGAGTGTGGGCAGGCTGTCCCTTCCAAAGGATTAACCCTGCAGGCTTGACAGAGATGGGGGTCCCCTCTAAAGACTATGAGTTCTGTATTTCTGATATCACAGGAAGCAAACTTGAACAACCATTCTCATTTTTAAAGCTCTTTGGGTTCCAACACCTTTGAATCAGCTGTTCTGAGAACTACAGTGGTTTTGCTGGGTGTGGTCACTGGTTCTGTTTGCATATTCTATGGAAAGCCAGTTCCTAGGACTTTGAGATTAGATAACGAAGGTGAGTGATGAGTGCCTCCTCCCGTTTGTTCCAGGATTCTAAACACTCTCCATTGCCTGCAGCAGGGTGAAGCTCAAGTCAGCTCTAGCACCTGAAGCTCAGGAACACTCACAAGTGAAGGTACTTTGTGCCTTGTGGCCCCAGCACATTTCAAGTAACACTGAGGATGAGTTCAGACTGTCAGACCATGTCAAACCTCAGTGCAACACTGCTTTCCAGAGGACTGAGAGTGGCGAGCATATGGAGATGACAGTGAGCATGACAGGTGACCCACGCACTCTGTCCTGTGTGTCTGTCTGCACTCCATTTGTCTTTATCTTTTATCTTCTTGATAGTTCATGGAACTGAAGTGGTCCATGGGTTTCAATGATGTCTTATGTTCAAAGCAAAAACAACCTTCTCTCACAGGCCAGATTCTACTATTCCTTGCTGCTTCTCTGTCCCTATAATTTATGGCTGAAGGACTGAAATACATGGAATTTCTAAATAAGCAAATGATACAGGATGAATACAGGAGCTGTTAAATTTTTTATTTTTTTTCCAATGCAAGAGTTCATACATCCATTTCCATAGAAGAACAGCTGTGTCCACAAAGTTATTTGGGCTTCAAGTTTGAAAAATATTTAAATATTTGAGCAAATATACAAAGCTTATAAAGCCCCTGGCTGAATATCATAGCTGCATTTTTCTTTTCATTGTAAAGATATCAAATATATACTGATAAGAAAACACAGCTGCCAAGTACTTTTAAAGGGAAATATCACTGGACAATGTTTTCTTGCAATATTTGGAATGCATATGCTTTGTTAAATTTTTATGTGTGTTAGCAGTTGGGTCACTGGGGGACCTTGAGCCAGTTAATTAAGGTATATAAAATGTTTTCCTTCTTTGTGTTACAAGGAAATGACATCTATCTATTAATAAGTACAGTTCAATAAAATGAGGACTGCATACAGACTGTGTGCTCTAAACAAGCTGCAGACACTTGTGCAAGTGTTGCAATGTGCCACTGTTGTGAGTAGCTTCTATTTCCACGTCAGCCTTCTCACACAACTTCCTCCTCCCAATCGGTGGGAGTGCCTGAGGAGAATGTGATGGGTGAAGCCACAGTGACTCAGGCTGCAGTGGGTGTTGCCATAGCGCTGTCACGGTGGCATGGTGGCATTCATCATCACCGCTTTGGTTGAGAATGTGCATTTAGCTGTGGTTGAATTGTTCACATCAAAACAAAACCTCATCTGTATTACAGAAACTCTGCCGTGTTGGGCTTTGAACATAATCCAAGACACTGAAGATGGGAACAGAATTGGGCATTTGGAAAAACCCGAGTGAGAAAGGCGTTCTTCATTTTTTTTTTTTTTGTGCTTATTTGCTTCAAAGGGAGCTCTGATTTTGCTAATTGCTCAAAGAGCGCTTCGATTTGCTATTTTCTGCAAACAGTATTCTAATCCAGTTTAGCTTCTGGGTTGCAGCTGTGTTCAAGTGGCCTAATAGGTTTGCTGCATGCCGCACTACATTGCAATTAATTCACTTGGGTTCTTCATGAGGAATGATTTACACCTATTTAGAAGTAAATTGGAAGCCATTCCACTACTGCATCTGAAGTCATTAACACAGCTTTTAGACGACATTAATATGCACTTAATCCTTTTCGGATAAGGATCTCAAAGCACTCCCAGTTCATTATCATTAATGCGGGGAAAGGGAATTGAAAGCTGTATTCAGAAGTGACTAGAAAGGTAGGAAATAAACAGAAATTCAGTTTTAAAATTGTGACAGTTATGGTTAATTTTATTTTCTACAACTCACAACTTCTTGCCTCCTTGAAACTTGACTGTCTAGGTTGGTGGGTCTGCTTCCTCAGCCAAGTCTTAATGCTCGCATCATACAAGGAGGAACAACTCCTTATACGCCCAGATTATCTGTTTTGAAACTTATGTCTTCCTCAATACCACATCCTGACTTATCCAAATGTTATAATATTTCAATTATCATGACTGCACTAGATGGCAAAAAGGCTGAGATGGGTCGCTGTGGCCCAGCCTGTTTCTTATGTGTTTTACTGTGACAGCAACTGTTACTGACATAATCTACAATGACCAGCAGACAAACTCTGAGCATGTGTCTGACAGTATCTAGACTGTGATTCAAAAACCTATTAAATGACATAACTCAAACCTTTGAGTGAGGAACCTGGTGCTGCTTGCCTTTTTTTGAGTGTAAGCTGCCATGGGAGGATGCTTAGAGCAAGCAGGCCCTGCAGGAGGAACTTTCTAACAGTTGGCTATAAGAGATGTGAATTATGTAAAATGTTGTGTAGACAGAAATGACAAAAATTTTGAGTAGTGAAGAACCTTGGGCTAAGGGATGGAGGGTGAGGATCAGGAGGGGCCTGGTGGAGGGATGAGGGGTGTGTGGGGGTCGAGTGGCAGGAGGGTCAGGTGGGGTGTGAGGGTCAGGTGGGGTGTGAGGGTCAGGTGGGGTGTGAGGGTCAGGTGGGATGTGAGGGTCAGGTGGGGTGTGAGGGCAGGTGGGATGTGAGGGTCAGGTGGGTGTGAGGGGCATGGTGGGGTGTGAGGGTCAAGGTGGGATGTGAGGGTTGCAGGTGGGGTGTGAGGGGCAGTGGGCTGTGAGGGGCAGGTGGGGTGTGAGGGGCAGGTGGGTGTGAGGCAGTTGGATGTAGGGTCAGGTGGGGTGTGAGGGCATTGGATGTGAAGGGTCAGGTGGGGTGGTGAGGGTCAGGTGGGGTGTGAAAGGGTGGTGGGGTGGTGAGGGTCAGGTGGGGTGTGAGGGTAGGTGGGGTGTGAGGGCAGGTGGTGTGTGAATGGGGTCAGGTGGTGTGAGGGCAGGTGGGGTGTGAGGGCAGTGGGGTGTGCAGGGCAGGTCGGTGTGAGGCGTCAGGTGGGGCGTGTGAGGGGCCCAGGTGGGGTGGAGGGTCAGGTGGGGTGTGAGGCGGAGGTGGGGTGTGAGGGCAGGTGGGTGGTGAAGGGGCAGGTGGGCGTGTTGAGGGCAGGTTGGGTGTGAGGGTCAGGTGGGGTGTGAGGGCAGGTGGGGTGTGAAGGGTCCAAGGTGGGGTGAGGGGCGGTGGGGTGGGTGAGGGGCAGGTGGGTGTGAGGGCAGTTGGGTGTGAGGGTCAGGGGGGTATGAGGGCAGGTGGAGTATGAGGGTCAGGTGGGGTGTGAGGGTCAGGTGGGGTGTGAGGGCAGGTGGGGTGTGAGGGCAGGTGGGGTGTGAGGGCAGGTGGGTGTGAGGGCAGGTGGGGAGCCAGTGACAGGTATCATTAGAGCATCGAAGCTTTACAGTGATGACAGAAAGGTCATCAGAAATAAGAAGCCTGAGAGTAAGAAAGCCAGCAGGAAACAACCTTGCATAGCAGAGTAGGGCAGACATGACTCTAAAATCACCCTCAACTCATGGAGATGCTTCAGGCAAAGGGGGAACCCTCCTATTGCCATTTGAGTTTTGTATTCTGAATGCCAAATTCTCTTAGCTGCTTCAGAGTGGAGGTGATGAAATCCATGAAATGTGTGTATCTCTTAGTGAATTTTTAATAATATATGTGGAGAACAGATGGCTATTCCTAGATTTGATGTATGAGATTGACTTTAAAAAAAAGGAAAAAGCTTGAAAACAGAAAGAATAGTGGACCACATCTTACCAATTGTCCATCTTTCTTCAGATAAACGATAAAAAGCACAGCACTGAATAGTGGAGGGGGGGTGCTTTATGGTCTCTTGCTGCTCTAAACTTGAAACTACAGTCTGAGGTGAGGAAACTAGAGGTAGGACAGGGAGGGCTGGAAATGTCTCAGGAGGTAAGCAAATCTGTGTGTCAAGGGGGCAGCTCTTCCAGGGACTGAGGTGCCTTTGGGGAAGTGTAGGTCCACCAGGGAGTTAGTTCCTTTGGATGAGCTGTGTGGAAGTGTAGCTGTTGACTTGTTGACAAGATGTCATCAACACTTATGTAATACACCCTGGCAGTTACACAAGAAACTACCAGATTTAAGAGTCTAAGATCCCTAAACATTCACAGACTTCTAGTTCATATACAAGCTATGAAGCACATCTTTTTTTTACTTTGTGAAAAGCAATTTCACTTTTTCTTTACCTGAAACAAACAAACAAACAAACTCACATGAAAAGATCTTATAAATGCCAGTGTTTTCACATGACATTTGCAACATTCCTTGAGACTAGAGGCCTTCTGTCACCCCTCTACATTAAGTTGGATCATGGAATAAAGCTATTTTTTTAACTTTCAACATTAATTTATAGGCAATAGAAGTATAAAAGCATTAAAACTTCCTTTGTTGATGGCCCACTTTAGAAACATTAGTCTGCCTAGTGAAACTGCCGTGACAAATAATTTTCAACATGGCTTTGGAACTGAGGCATGCATGAGATGTCTGCAGGAAATCATACCAGCATAGATATTTCCTCCTCAATATCTCCAGAATTATATGCATTCCCTTGATTTAACTTCAACACGAAGACATACTTAAGGACTTCTCTGAAAAGATACCCCATATACAAGGGAGGAAATCATGCTTATATGCTTCAAATTGATGTAGTAGTCCTTAGTAAATAAATCTGTATGTAATTTTAAACATTTTATTGATATTTTCTGAAAAATAGACCATTCATATTTTAAAGGAGTATCCAGAGTTTCAAACTGATATTTGGTGCCATATGATTGATAAAATTATTATTTTTGTATGTTTAAAGACTTACTCATTTTTGACAAGCTAGCATCCGTGGGTGAAAAGTCACTTAATTTAGTTTTTTGTTTGTTTCTTCATGTTAAAATCTAAGACATCCCTTGCTTCTCTTCTGTAAATGTTTTTAACTACTTTGAAATAAACTCCAAGCACTTTGATACACAAAGAGTCTTCTATCCTGGCACTCACTCTGTTTACCAGGCTGGCCTCGAACTCACAGAGATCCTCCTGCCTCTGCCTCCTAAGCGCTGGGATTAAAGGCATTAGCCACCAACACCCGGCCTCTTCATACTCTTAAATGCAAACATTTCAAAGGAAGTTAACAGCGGTGTACACAGAGTGCCTGCTTACAGCTGCTAGAATTCTCCTTAAGATTAAAGGTATCGCCACAGTGAGGGATACACAGGTGGAGGGGATTAATATTTACTTAATTATTGACTAGTATTTTTAGATTCAATTTATGGCTTGGAATTAAGCTTCCTGGAATTCTGTAAGAGTGACAAGCAATTTATTTAGTCAGTGCAATAATAATGTCAAGCATGGAAGCCAAAGATGAGTTGCTGCCAGGGTCTTATGTAGGAGAAATTTCTTTCGCAGACTCATATCTGCCTGGAGTTTCACTCACAGGTTTTTACCTAAGAAGGAGTTTTCAAAAGGTTTCTGGTTAGTCAGAATTCCTCCAAAGTGTGGCATATTTCAACCTCAAGAGAATCTTTCTCTAGAAAATTTAAGGTAATAGGAACTTGAAATATGCAGATGTTTTGTGAGAAGCTTTTGTCAGGGACAAAAGGGTCTGATTTAGAAAGGAGACTAAAAAAAAAAAAGAAAGAAAGAAAGAAAAGAAAAGAAAAAGGAGAGTGGTGGTTCAGGGAGGAGAGTTTCTGCTCTGCAGCAAATTCAGCTTTTGATAAGAACACTATTGGTAATTTCTTTTTCCCTGTCCCAGTGCTGTCTCCAACTCTTTTAACACTTGCATGCAGATGCCATAAAGAGTCTTAAATCTCACTCTAAAATAAATCTTGTCTGTTAATTACCAAGAAATTAGCCCTCCCAAGTAATTCTGCATCTGTATTTCCCAACTACTCTGCTACTGTGGTCACCTGTTTTTAAATGTACAGCATGCTTAAGGGTAAAGTCATGAGCAGACCATTTTAAACAAAGGTTCTGCATGAGGGATTGTTCCATTTGTCTCCATTTGCTTTATCTCTGTTGCATTTGTTGATATTTTCCCTGAAGATGCTGTCATGTGACTTTTCTTATTTGAAATGGTAACTTAGACCACTACATATATATAAGTAAATATTGTGTGTGTGTGTGTGTGTGTGTGTGTGTGTGTGTGTGTGTGTGTGTGTGTGTGTTGGGTCATATATTTTCCCTAACTATCAGTCCTCCCAACTGTTTTTTTCACTTATGCTTTTAGGGGCACACACTTAATCTTGCTCCTTTGGCTACATCCATTTACAAGAAGCAACAGTCTCTTGCCTGGCTGATAAGCTGGTGGGCCACTGTAATCTACATTTTAGAGAAATGCATTTCAGCTGTAGATGCCTCCAGAAGTAGAGGATGTATGAAGAAAATTAATCTGTACCCAACATATGCTCTAACATGAACACAGTTGAGAATGCTGCTTTGGAAATCCGTGACTTCCTGTTCAACCCAACATCACTGTCCCTCTGGGTATTAGGCTCTATCCTGCTGCCCAGCATGGACTTGAAGAAGATGTGCCACCAAAGCAGTGGCCTTGCGTGTATGGGCAATTTAAATCTACTGATTTTGCACCCTTTCCTTTCTATTGAACGGTGTCGCTGATGATAAAATATTCCCCATCCCTACATAGTGCATAAGTTGCCCACAAATAAACCCAGAAAAAGGATAATCCTCAGATGAAGACTCCATCTTTGGAATAGCATCTTCGGGAGTGGTTTCTCTCCACAGGGTTTGTATTATTAATGGGAACCGCCCACATGCTCTGAGGGAAGAAGGGACTTCCTCAATTAGAAGACCTTTCAGGAGAGTTAACAAAGGATTTATTATTTTCTTTAGGGAGGAGGATGCTTCCCATGTGAACACTCAATCTTTCATGGCTGACATTCTTGCAAATACAGTGTGTAAAACTTCTAGTTCCTTAAAAAGTAAACAAATGTTGTGAAATTTAGTAAGGCTTAAAGGGGACCTGTTATTAGCATCCTGTGTTCTCACTTCTCAGTTGTCTTGATAACAGGGTATGGGAGTCAAAGACTAAAAGATCTTCATATTTGGTGGGGTCGGGGGGGGGATTAAGGCTGGGTAGGTCAGGACAGTGAAGGATGTGAGAGGGCATTGCCTTTTGCTTGGATTTACCAGCTATGGGATTTGTGAACAATTTCCGTTGCTTTTAGGAGTCATGAAATTCCATTTGGGAGGCAAGTTACCTGCTCTGTAGGTATTCTCAACAAATTATAGCATTTGTTTATGTAACTTACATTATATTAAATATAAGCAAACATTGTACCAATAAGCACATGCTTACAAGTACCTATAGGAATACTTTGTAATCGTGTGCTTATTGGTACAATGTTTGCTTATATTTAATATAATGTAAGTTACATAAACAAAATGCTATAATTTGTACTTTGTTACTATTCAGCCTCAAGATGTTGGTTTTCTAGGCCTCAGTTTCCCCTAACAGTAGAATATGGGAAGCATTCTCTTCCCTAAATGAACAACTAAAAAAAAAAAAAAATCAAAGATGCCCACCTGGAAACCACCACTGCTGTCAGATTTATTAATTGCAGACATATGTTTTCTCCCCTCTGGTCTCTTCTGACACAAACTTCCCATCTTGATGCTATAGTGTTTGATATTATAGAAAACAAAATAATTCTGACAGTGCCCCCCACACTAAAAGGCCCAATATCTGTAGGATTGATTAATATCCTACCACTGTTTGATTAGCTTCATGTTTACAAACCTTGGATTTTTTTTGTTAATCAAAAGAAAAGAGGAGTAATTTTGTGCATGACAAGAAACTGTTACGGGCAGATAACTCACACTGAGATCGCCAGCAAGGTATTGCCTGACTATCGCAGAAATAATGACAGGTAAAAGCACAAAACCAAAGTTTTCTTTTCATAAAGCAACTTCAAGGAAAAGCATTCTTAAGTCTCACATTAGATCAGTTTGATGAGCACAAACAGCACAGAGAGTGTTGGCTTCTGGGAGTGAAGCTTCAAGCAAGATCAATGTTCTGAAAATACGTTGCAAAGGAGTTAACGAAATTAAAATGATTTTCCCTCCTCTCCCACATCTATAACTCTTGTGTGTCCTCAACCACAACACGCTTCTCTCTTTATGTTTTTCTCTGATCAATGAGATCAAATTGCTGAGTTTGTCTGCAGGGTCCCAAAGCTTCACAGAAAGCAATAGGGCCCACCCCTTCCCTTTCATGAACCTTTCTTTAACATTGTTTTAGTTGGAGGACCTTAAGAGAGAAGGGAAAAGGGACAAACACTCCTGAGAAAATTGGAAGCATGTGGGGAGGGGGTAGGGAGGTAGGAGAGAGAGAAGGGGAGAAGAGGGGTCGGGAGGAGGACATGAGGGAGCAGCAGGAAGTTTGTGTAGGGGGAAGAATAGAGGAGACCAAAATAAGAGATACCTTAACAGAGGGAGCCATCACAGGTCTGAAGAAAATCTGGCACTAGGGAAATGTCCAGAGATCTACAAGGATGATCCCAACTAAGAATCTAAGCAATAGTGGAGAGGCTACCTTAAACGCCCTTCTCCTATAATGAGATTAATGACCACCTTATATGTCATCCTAGAGCCTTCATCCAGTAGCTGATGGAAGCAGAAGCAGAGACCCACGGATAAACACTACTGAACTCCTGGAATCTAGTTGCAGACAGGGAGGAGTGATGAGCAAAGGGGTCAAGACCATGTTGGGGAAACCCACAGAAACAACTGACCTGAGCAAGTGGGAGCACAGAGATCCCAGACTGACAGCTGGGAAACCATCATAGGGCAGAACCAGGCCCCCTGAACGTGGGTTTCAGTTGTGAGGCCAGGGTAGTCTTTGGAGCCTCTGGTAGTATTTATCCCTAGTATATGAATGGACTTTGGGAGCCTATTCCCCATAGAGGGATACTATCCCAACCTAGATACAAGGGGGAGGGCCTAGGCTCTGCCCCAAATGATGTGACAGACTTTGAAGATCCCCCAAGGGAGGTACTCTCCCTGGGGAGTGATTGGGGGATGGTCCATGGGAGGCAAGGATGGGAGGGAGAGGGAACTGGGATTGATATGTAAAATAAGATTGTTTTCAATGTAAATAAAAAATAAAAAATTCAATTTAAAAAAAAAAAACAAACACTGTCTTAGTTGGCTACTCTACCCTTGGCCCCTGGGTCATCTGTAGATTATATTTGGCTTTTCTTCTTTATTCTTATCTTTGTTTCAAGGTTGGTATTTCCTAGGGTAGTGAGGTATAAAAATTGGAATTTCCACTGTTTTTAAAGTTACTGTGATTACAGGACACTCTACAGACACTAATAGTCTGTATATAGCTTAGCAGGCCTCTAAGCATGCAGTGACTCAGACACTTGCTCATTTGATCAATTGCTTTTAATGTACTCACTTTTGATATTTGACTATTAGGTCTATAAAGCTATAAAAACAAGCAAATAATTAAGTGTACAGAATTATGTAAGCAGAGGAGCAAAATTAAACATCAGTCATCAATATCAATATTATATGTCTGGTACCCGAAATATTGGCCTGCAGGTGAAGTGACACACACTCCACTTTCAGGAGAGACATCTCTGGAAAGGACATTTCACGATACTCAGAGGGACAGGGGACTTGTTACCAGCCTTGATACTTGAGAACCCACAGCAGTTGCTGGTAGGTGTTTCAAATTCACAGAGACAAGGGCTAGAATCTTCTGTCACATCTTCCTGTTGACACTATTTTCTTTTTTATCTGAGACAGGAATGTGAAGGACTCTGAAGCAAATTCCAGAGACTTCGAGGTTTTAACAACATGGGTCCCTGCCAAGCATTAACCCTAACCTTTCTTCATAAACCTCTGATGGCTTTGTGTCCTGCCTTGGTCAAAACAAGACTCCCAGTACAGCCACCAGAATTCATCTAAGCAAAGATATTGATGATTTCACTCTGACATCTCTGAGTGATTCTAATGACGTCACCGAGTAACAAGCATGGCGAACAATTAGCTCCATCCAAGAAATAACCCTCAAAGAGTCTACAGCATCTGTTCATCCCAGCTCACAGCTAATCAGAGCCAGGGCTCCCCAAGGCATCATTTTTTTTTCTCAGCTTCAAGTCTAATTATGCTTCCTGAATCCCAAACCAGGTAGTTGCTTGTGGCTTGATCGGGAGAAAATGCCCATTATTCATAGTAGAAAAAAAATTGAGAATCTTGGCCTAAGTGGGAAGAACGCCGCTTGCAATTCTCCCCCAAGATCTGACACGCACAGCATCCATGGTTCCTGTGAGATGTCTACTTGTTCAGAGCCCCTGCCCCAGTTCATGTTTTAGTATAAGAAAAATCTGCACATTAGCTGTTTTTAAATTTCTATAGTAAAAAATAAAATTAGCAATTCGAGTACGAGAGTTTTAGTGAATTCATGAAATTCGCACATGAAAACTGAAATACAGAATAAAATGTATAACTGTCCTAAGGAAAGAAAGCTTCACAAGCCATTAATTAATCTCATGAACAGAATGATTTCTGTTCTCACACAGAACACCAGAGAACACAATGCTCAGGATTTAGGGGATTTTTTTTTTGTTGATTCATATATTAGCATTATTACAATTTATCCAAATATCTGGTGAAATAGTATGACTTTCTTTTCATTTGTGTCTGCCCTGGAATTGTGTGAGAAGTTTTCATTGCTGACAAATATCTTATTTATAGAAATTGTTGAAATAGATAAACCAAGTTTTCACAAAAAAGTCTTTATATGATAAGGCATGTAGTATATAGAAAGGCTTTTAATAAGCAGGTCAAAGACAGAGATGAAAAAAGTTATACTTAAAATGCTAATTAAATCTTGTCATAGGTTTCTATGTCAAAAGATGACAGCTTTTTCACTTACATGCTTCTGGGAAAAGACTACCAAGCATTAGCAGTCCTGGGAAAGCATGAGCCCTAACGTCTGTAAGCTTTCCAGACAGCTGATAATTACACATTAAGCAACAAATGTTGCTGAGGTTAGAAACAAAAAGGCTCAGAGTGGTCCAGGGACACTTCCTGACTTCAAAGCCAGCTAAACATCTTCTCCCCAGAGAATTACCACTGCTCTTTAAACTCTGGTAAGAATAGCCAATGAAAGTCTGTTGGCTTGAGTAGCACCAACCTATGAACAATAAGACACATCAATTGTGTTTTCATTTCTTCCCAGTGTGTTAGCCTGGGTTTCCCATGAGAATATTTTAATTGTAATTCCTTGGAGGCCTCAGATCTTGGAGTTATTAAAACTTATTGAAAAGGAAAGGAAAGGAAGGAAGGAAGGAAGGAAGGGAGGGAGGAAGGAAGGGAGGAAGGGAGGGAGGAAGGGAGAGGTAGAAACAGAATGTAGTTGTCAGCAGTGCATTGATCCTTATTTCTTCACATCCAAAGAGGCAAAGATTTTATTTTATCTTATTTATTACTATTATTTATTACTATTATTATTTTATTTTGTCATGTGCCATGTAACCCAGACTCCCTCAAACTCACTATGTAGCAGAGAATGGTCACGAAGTTTTGAGTATTAACTAAGGGGAAAAGACTCATTCTGAATGGGGACAGCACCATCCCATTGGCCAAGGTCCTAGATTAAATAAAAAGGGGAAAAAGGGGAAAGTCAGCTAAGCATCAACTATCCACTATATAGTTGATCTGTGCCAATGTGAGCCCACAGTCTCACGCTTCTGTCGCCACAGTCAAAAGCCAGGCCCTTTGTCAGGCCTTCTCTGCTCTGATGGACTGTTTGCCTGGGAAAAGTGTCTTTTCAATGATCTGACTTTTAAGTTCTGAAATGTCACAGTCCTTACTGACTGCTGGACAATGATGGAGGACACCCACTCAGTAGGTCTCGCCGACATTGTACACAATGGTTCACAACTGGTTCACAATTGGTTCACAACTTCCATCTTAAGGAAGGTAATGAGTGCCCTCTCAGTAGAATGGCTGTGACTTTTAATTTTTCATCCAAATGGGTTTTTACCCAGACTGTCTAAAATGGGATCATTTCATGAAATGTTTATAGTCATCAAAGTCACAGACTTTCCTCAAAGGAAAAAAATTCTAGGCAGCTTTTGTAAAAATAGAAGTCTTTATGTTCTAATACATTTTTTGAACATTGTAAACATTTCTTACAATAATTTAGACTAAAAGTTGTACTATAGTGAAAAATAAAGAGCAATCTCCTCTCTAAATGTCCTGAATACACAGAAAAGATGCTGGTGGCCCACAATCCCTTGGGAGGATATTCTGCAGCTTCCAAAAATTTGAGACATTAAAGCTTTGTCTCCTGCATCAATGCCTGCTAACAGTGCTAAGTGCTAAAGGATTTCTCAGCGGTTTGTGAATGACCTATACAGATGTAAGACAGGAAACAGACATATAGATGATGCATGACATAGAGACAGGTGGTAAGTGAAAGACAGATAGATAGATGATGATAGACAGATGATAGATAGATAGATAGATAGACATGATAGATAGATAGATAGATAGATAGATAGATAGATAGATAGATAGATAGATAGATAGATGACAACAGTATACAGATCCCAGATGGACTGGGGGTAATAGGATTTAAGGCTTATGCCACACAAAGAATTTCAAGATATGGATGGGTTTAAGTAGGCAAACAGTACAAGCAGAAAACCTCGTGTGGATAGGTCTGCAGAAGGGGTCAGCTCTTAGAAGTTCTCGGGTAATAGGCCAGATCAGGAAGACTGGGAATCAACAGTCAGAGTTTCATCTGTAAAGATTCCATGACTGTGGTACTGTCAAAACAGACCAGGAGAAACGGAGGTGAATACTGTCAGCACACATGCCCTGAAAGCTCAGCTCATTACAGGGCTTGAAGGGAGATGCAAATGCATTTCAGACCTCAGTGTCTACAATGAGCCTGATTTACCCAAATGAAATACAAACATTTATATTCTAATTAAATGTGATACGGTTTTATTTCTGGGAATGACTTTGACTAGTGTCGGTATCCGTCTTTTCTGAGGCTTATAAGGCTAGTCATAGTTAGAAAGGTCAAAATCAAGTTTAAGAAGAGCATATATCTTCACAGAATATTGGTTCAAAATGTTCCATATTTGCTTTTTAATCTCGCCCCAAAATTTAATAAAAAATGAAGCATTTCGCTTAATGTTCAAATGGTCAAGGATGCTGGTTCAGGAGACTCTTGGAGGCTGATAATTACATTCCAGTCTGTATTTCTCTCTGTCCTTTGGATGGAGCAGTGATGGGAGTATTCATGTTACAAGCAAGGCTGGGGAAGGAAAGTACATGGGGAGCACACACTATCAAACCCTAAAACTGATAACTGGTGGCTCAGAGCTTCCATTTCTTCTCTTACAGACAAGCAGTACGGTGGCCCACTGAGTATGAAATCCTTCTTAAGGAGGCTGTGATGTGGCTTCTTTGTTCTGACACATAGGGATTTCTTCATGTGACACATGGGGGATTTGTGATCATACATGGATGCCAAAGTAAGACTGAGCCAACTGAACCACAGGAAAGTGTTACAACCCATGATAGTAATATTTTCCCCATTATTTTTTGGTATTTATACAATCTATTCTTTATCACAGACATGCAAATAATTCCATTACTTATTGTTATTATGAATTAGAATTATTTATTTTACTCATTTCATTACATTGAATTGTCCAATTATTTGTTGAGGCAATTCTCAATGTAAAAAAAAAATCCCTCAGCATATTTATTTAGTTTTTTGAAACAGAAATGGTTCATTTTCATTTAATAATATTCAAATCATCTTAATTGCATTCACTGATACATGTAATGTTTTGAATATTAATAATTAGAGTTATTTAACTTGCAGGGTAGCTGGCTATGTGCTGGAAAATGAGGGCAGGCCTCTAATTAATGGAGGAGAAGAATGTTTGCATGTTTTAATAACTTTTAAGAGGAAACATAAGATTTAAACTGTCCACTCAATTACAGATGCTGGAGACAGAAGGCACATTTCTTTGCTTAACTTGTCTTTAAACATGCACAGAATTATTCCATATAAAATAAGATTTTGCTTAATTAACGTTAGTTAAATATTGTACCAGGGAAAGATACATTGAAGAGAAAGACTAAGATAAGAAGGAAGATCTATAATGGGCCATGGTTATACTTAGGAACTGGAGTAAAATTAAAAGAAAGCAAATACACAATACCACAGTCATTGTACTGGCTAGCTGAGCAAAGTTCTAGCAATCCAAAGAAATTACTTGTTTGCTCCTGTAGTGGGCTAGCTAGCACATGATTCAGTTACAGATCTGTCTGTCTGAGCTCAACACTCACTTTTTTTGTACAATGAATTCAACTGTGATGATAACATTGGTACTTGCTGAGGTTTTGCTGATGAGCCAAGTGGAATCCACCAAACATGTTTCGTGTTCAAGAAAAAGTAGGTAGAACTAAAATGATCCAAAAACAAGGAGTAAACTTTGCAGTTTCTTAGTTCGAATATCCCTGACATTTGGTACTGCTAACCTCAGTACCAGAATCTCCAAATGTTTTAATAACTTTCCAGAGAAAAGAAAAAATTTAGGCCATGCCCTCAGTTACAGATGCTAGGATAGAAGGCACATTTGTTTGCTTAATTAGTCTTTAAATATGTACAGAATTATTCCACTCAAAATAAATTTCCAATGTCCTGAGGAGATTGCTATGCTCTGACTTCCTGTTTGTCCTATAGCTGCTTGAATGTACATCCCACATAAGCAGGCTCCTGGGGTTCTCTTGTTGACTGCTGAATTAACGGCTCTCACACTGGTACATAGTAAGTGTTAAGAATGAGGTTATTGACAACTTGGTAGATCTACGGCATAAGTGACTAGATTACAGAAGCTCTTTTTTTAGTTATATTTTTCTTTAAATTAGAAACAAACTTCTTTTACATGCCAATCCCAGTTCCCTCTCCCTCCCCTCCTCCCCTGTTCCCCACCAACACCCCATCCCAACCCCTTTCTGCTACCCAGGGAGGGTGACACCCTCCATGGGGGATCCTCAAAGTCTGTCATATCATTTGGAGCAAGGCCTAGACCCACCTCCATGTGTCTAGGCTGAGAGAATATCCCTTCATGTGGAGAGGGCTCCAAAAGTCCATTTGGGTACTAGGAGTAAATACCAATCCACTACCAGTGGCCCCACAGATTGTCCAGAACTCAAAACTGACCTCCTCGTTCAGGGGGTCTGGAGCAGTCCTATGCTGGTTTCCCAGCTATCAGTCTGTGGCCCATGGGCTCCCCCTTGTTCAGGTCAGCTGTTTTTGTGGGTCTCTCCAGCCTGGTCTGGACCCCTTTGCTCATCACTCAACCCTCTCTGCTTCTGGATTCCAGAGTTCAGCTCAATGTTTAGCGATTACAGAAGCTCTTAAGAACGACTGGATGTCTCATCAAGATCACAGTGCCCCCAAAACACATTATGATAGTAGGGTTCTTGTGACAGTCACTGTATAGGTTCCTTCTCTAGGAATGAGATACAGATATCTTTTTTGTTTGTTTGTTTGTTTGTTTTTTGTTGTTTTTTTGAGACAGGGTTTCTCTGTGAAGCTTTGGAGCCTATCCTGGCACTCGCTCTGGAGACCAGGCTGGCCTTGAACTCACAGAGATCTGCCTGCCTCTGCCTCCTGAGTGCTGGGATTAAAGGTGTGTGCCACCAACGCCTGGCTGAGATACAGATATCTAAGAATGGAGAAGAAAACTCAGTAATAGTGTATCTTCCTTGGAAGTAATCATTATTTATCTTAATAATTATATTTCTAGGGGAAACTAAGCACAAAAACCCTTATTTTGTCTCACAGAATCTGAAATGTGAGCCAGGCAAAAGGCTGGCAAATATTTACAGGCCCAGAGGATACCTGGCCACCACCTTCAGTGCTTATTACTGCTCTACTCAATGAATATTAGCACTACATTGCCCATGACTGTGTGCCGCAATGCTGGGCAAGAATTTGGACATGTCTTATCTGAAGCTTGTTTTAATATAGGACACCTGTTAGTTTGTGGATTTTATTAGATCTAAAATGTTGAAAAATCTAAATAAGTGAACCGTTAGGTTTTCTGCAAGGTTTTCTTGTTAAGTTATATTTTAATTCAGTTTAATGTTAGTATATATTGTGAATAGTTTGTTATAGCCGGAATATTTATATCCACTGGGATTTTTGTGTAAATATTAACAAATTTACAAAATATTTACCAAGATTTTATGCTCACAAACCCACGTTTATTTAGTATCTACACAATTTTTGAGTTACATTTAAAATCGATATTGTCATTTTAAATTTTGTTTCCTTGCACACTTACAGGTTATCTAACAGTAAGCAGTAAGCCCTAAACATATATGCATACATACAAGTAACACTAAACACACCCAGCAAACTGTATCAATATCTATCTTTATTTGTATCAATATCTATATCCATATCTATCTAACCTCTATATGTGTGTTTGTGACAATATTAGTTAAGGATGCGTCATAAATGTGAGATGGAGTAGGAGGAGGGGACATGGAAGGAGTTGAAGAGGGAGAGGGTAAGGCAGCAATCTGTTATGTAATTTTTCCCAGTTCCCCAGATGCCTCAGAGTCCACAAATAAACACACAGACACTATATTAATTATGAAACTCTTGGCCACTTTCTAAGGCTTCTTGTTGGCTAGCTCTGTCTAAATTATTAACCCATTTCTATTAATCTACGTGTTCCCATGTGGTCTTATCTTACAGGAGAGATGCCTCACTGGCATCCATTCTTCCTTGGGCTCACACGATGACTTCTTTCTGCCTACATCTCCCAGAATTCTCCTCATGTCCTAGGCCCGTCTATGTTGCTTCCCTACTGGCCAACAGTGTTTTATTCATCAACCAGTAAGAGAAAAATATATACAGAATGACATCTCCCATCAGGAGTCATGTAAACATAATACTCATGTATGAGATTCTTTAAAAATGAGTCAGTAGCTGCAGCACTTCCCACATTCCACTCCTGTGTGTCTTCATTCTGTGCTGACAGGCTCTGCTCTTACTGTGATTACATGTGAAAGTTTTCATTGCCAGTTATCCAAGGCATATAGCTTGTAGATTATTTCAACAAATGCACCTGTTAAGTAACATGGTCAAATGATGTCATCGCTAATTTAAAAGTATACTTTCAAATATAATTGAAAATATAAAAAGCTGTTACTGTTTTCTGGGTTATCTTCCTGCAGAAGTTGTGATTTTTTTTTTTTTTTTTTTAGTCTTAGTTACTCATTAGCTCAGTTGTCAGAATAAGGAGTATTTGTGATGATGAATTATGGAAATATTAGAATCCCAACTTATTCTTTCCCACTTTTAATTTATCTACTTATGACCTTCGGGTTTTAAGAGCCAGGATCTTCAGATTCAATAGAAATGGAGACAATTGTTCTAAAATGTGCAAGATTACAGAGACACTCCAGTGGAAAGATCAGTGACCACATATTATTTCAGGTCTCTGTGACTCAAGCCCACATATAGTTGTATACACCAGCACAAGTGTGGTTGACTCCTAAGGCCACTGTGATATAGTGTAACTGACTTTTTTAAATGTCTGCTTATGTCATTAGTATGCTTAAAAAATTAAATGCCTTTGTCTGAAAAACTGTAGAAGGGACTTTAGTTTTGACACTAATTCTATGTACTTCAGACTATAAAATATAAACTTAACAAAATTTTCTGCAATGATGCCAGTTCACTAATTTAATATGTCTGATACTATTGGTTTTAAATTAGCCAAAAAAAAAAAAAACACTGGTGTGGCTTCAGCCTTTCATACAGAAAGATTCTAGAAGCCAATGATAGGGTAAAGATTTAGTCCTATAATGAGTCATCAGCTTTAGATTTTGGAGTGTCCAAATTCATTTCCATCATATGTATTCTTTGGCTTTAGTATATACAGTCATATCTCAAAATGTGTGTGTGTGTGTGTGTGTGTGTGTGTGTGTGTGTGTGTGTGTGTAGTCTCCAAGTATATGTGCACATGTAACTTTCTAACTCCCAACTCTCTCTGTGTGTTTTTCTATACATTTTTATTCATGTCTTTTCTCTGTCTCTCTGTATGCCTATACAGCACTCATTTTCTTTCCATTAGTCAGGGATACATAGAATCTGCATGCTACTATTTATTGACTTTAATGTTAGTCCACAAAGCAGATTTCTGCACTTATAATTTGTATGAGTCTCATTCTTTCATTTAATAAAAATTGATTTATTACTTTGCTGTTCCTATCTGCACAGGATGAGAGCTCACAGTGATCACTCCATGTCATCACTCTGCTGTATATTATATTACAGTCCTTTAGTGTATCTTTTATCTAGCCAAAATGAAATCCACTCTGAAGCTGTGCCTCAGGGAACAAAAGCAATTGAGGCTTGGCTGAGGGGAGCAATTGTATCCATCAGCATATACAAAACCAGGGAGATGGAACTTGTTTTTTTTTTCTTTATTAATAACTGAGTCTCCAGTAGATACTGTTTAATGAAATTAATTTATATTGTTAATTGCAAATTTCATTATAACCCTGTAGGGCATCATTATTAATAACTCTGACATGCCAATTCCACCCAATGGCCAGCAATATTTGATATTTTTAGTCTTACTTCCAAAATATAGTTGCTTGCTTTGTGGTATCATCTCTACAACTTTTAAATGAAAGATAATATGGTTGCCATGGGAGACACAGAGTCTGATATCAATTGATATGAACTTAGTACAGCAGACATCTTCCCCAATCTTCCAGCTTTTGTCACTTGGGTTGTAGCTCTCTTCCAGTATGGAATCTGGCAAGAATGGCGAAATATCTTCTCTACCCCATGAAGGGAGCTGGAGCCATCACAAAGCAGCAATGTACAAGCTATAACTGACAGGTAGCCTAGTCCTGCAACAACGCACTAGTGGGTTGTCACTTTTATTGGGAGCTCAATGCATTTGTTACCCATCCTTCAACTCTGCTTTATAAAGAATTCGACACCAGGATGCAGTTGAATGCAACAATTTGCTACTGAGGTACAAATTTCACAGGGCACAGAAACGAGATCTGACAGCAGACAGCACACATTTTAGTGTTTCTTGTGCTCAAACTCCCATCTTGAGACTCCTTCCTTCTGATCTCAGTCAGTTCCTCTCTATTGCAGCCATTCAAAGAACACTGCAGTGGCCAAATCTGTTCTCTGTAGAATGAGAATGTTCTGTGGAACATGAATAATAAAAGACCCAGAGACAGATACTGAGGCTCAAGCTTCAAGCTGAAGATCAGAAAAGCAAAGCAGCTGGTCACTAGCTCTTACTTCTACCTCAGGATGGAGACTAATCCTGTCTCCATGAATTCTCAGAGGCAAAATGCTCTGAGTTCCTGTCTCCTCCTGTCTTATATTCCCATCTCTGCCCAGCCATATCACTCTTGTATCAACCTCCCTAGTGCTGGGATTACTCTTCCCTCTTGTGTAGGCCAGGGTTGACTTGAACTCGAAGAGATCTGCTTGACCATTTCCTGGAATTAAAGGTTGTGTGCCACCACAGCCTGACCTCTATGGCATGTGGCTAGCTTTGCTTTATGAGCTCTCAGACAAGGTTTAGTAAATCATAAACAGATCTGTGTGTGTTTGTTGTTGTTTTTCCAGACAGGGTTTCTCTGTATTGTTTTGGAGGCTGTCCTCAAACTCGCTCTGGAGACCAGGCTGGCCTTGAACTCACAGAGATCTGCCTGCCTGTGTCTCTTGAGTGCTGGGATTAAAGGTGTGTGCCACCAACACCGGTCTCGACCTTTTCTCTTTAATGACGGCATTTTTTCATTCATTGAAAGGTGTTTTTCATCATCTGTTTTATGAGTATAAAGATGCAGAAACCAGTATATTTGAAAAAGTGTGAACCACGTATCTCAATTTGAGCATAATGCTAATTGATGGGCAACTCAAAATGTGCCTCAACTTTCCTTTCCCCAGCATATGTGTAGACATATTTCCTTTATTTTACAGTATATTTTCAATGAGATACATCGTGTGAATCAAAACATAAAACTCCCATGTCATAATGTTCCAGGTAAAGGATTTTGCTTGTGTTTATATATTATTCAAACTGGGGACATTGTTCAGTTAGTTGTAATCCTCTTCTTCCATTAGACCATTGTAAATATAACCAATAGAAGTGAAAATCATGACGGTTATTATAGTTACGTCACTCACGTGCTTTGACATCCAGCTGAGAGAAGTCTGTGATTCAAGCTGCTTGCTGGGAATTCTGGAACTGCCTAAAGCTGCTGAGTTGACAAATCCTTCTCTATTCAAATAGGCGCTATCAAATTTAATTTGTCTAAGGATTTTCTTCTAAGCATCTTCACTGGAAGTATCTGTCCTACTAACTCTTTCCAGTTTACCAAGAAACACAAGGCGAAAAGAAGTGATTCCTTCACATTCTGCTCCCTTGGTTGCTGAGATTCAGAAGGCTTTGGCTATGAGCATCAACCAGTGCCTCCCTTACCTTCCTCATCCCCACCCTGAGGGGTGGCCAGGAGGATGACTAATCAGGAGGCTGGCTGGGTCTGTAAAGATGCCCCTTTGTGTTTACTTTAGGATCCACCAGCCCTGTCCTTGCACTCACCCATTTCAATTGAGATGAAGCACATGGCCTAAAGCCAACATTTCTATGAAGATTTCAATGTAATGCCTATGTCTGGCTTCCATTTCCTTGCTTCTTGGTCTAGAAACTCTGGGGGTCTTTACTTAATCCCAGTCAATGTGTTTGTATAATTGGTAAAAATACTAATTTAATCATTATTAGAAGGACCAAATGATATATTTGGAAGATAGATAAAATTATGGGCAGAGAGAATTTGAAAGAGCTCCTCTCCAAAGTAACCTGAACCTCAGCATAATGCAGACTCTTCAGAAAGTGAAACCAAGCTAGATACCTGGATTGTGACAAAGTTAGAACCTCAACTACTGAACCAAGTTTAGAAAATATGTCACAACCGAAAGATGCAATTCCAGAAAAGAAAGCAATGCAGGAAGAAGGAAGGGAACTGCCTAGACTTAAAGAACCCAGGCAGTGTTCTATGCACTTTTATGGAATCCTCCAAAAAGACTTGAGGAGGTTAAGACCAGGAAAGGACCACATTGTAAAATTCTTGTATTGTAAACTCTTTGAGACACCAAAGTCAGCCACAATGGGACCCCCTCCTCCAAGTTTAAAACTGTCCATTCCAAGCATGCAACTGCACCATATATTACCACGTTTATTAACTACCTTAGAATCACATAAGCAATTAGTACTTTCTATTCTAGGAAAATTTGTGTGTGTGTGTGTGTGTGTGTGTGTGTGTGTGTGTGTTGTTGTTATTTATCAAAATAAATACACCGTGTGTGTTTCCTTTATTTTCTCTCAGCAGGTAAATGAGACAACTTTTTTTTTAAGTGTGTGTGTGTGTGTGTGTGTGTGTGTGTGTGTGTGTGTGTGTGTGGAGCAGACATGTGGAGATCATAGAAGCAGTGGGGTTACAGGAAAATGCCTTGACACCTGGCTGTTTATATGTGTTTGACGGATTCAAACTCAGATCCTCAAGGTTACACATCAAGTGTTTCACCCATTGAGTCATCTCCTGGGTCCTCCTCATTTATTTACTGCATATATATATATATATATATATATATATATATATATATATGTTTGAAATTTTTGGTTATATGTTAATCATTAAATAATTCAAGTTTTAAAAAACATACAACTCTCAGAGTAACTGGTTCAGGACTCTGACATGGAGAGACAATGGAATTCTCTCTAGATAGCCTGCTGGGCTCTCAAAAACAATTAACTTTTTTGCTACAAGGTTCAGATGGCACAGTCCTGAGGGGAGGGGGAGATCCCAAAGGCAATATTGAATGCTGCAAGCATGATCTCATATGGATGGCTGCTTATTTTTCTCCCTTAAAGAATTTTCTAGGAGACTGGAAGAGGAAGGGCATGGAGAAACTGCCCAGGGTCCTGAAAGTTCCTTTTTCAGTATCTTCAAAAACACACCCAACATTAAAACCACATTTAATGCTCCTTTTCTTCATCCATGATGATAGCTTTGTGATTGGTTAATCAACACAAGACACTTCCGAGCTCAAGAGAAATTTCTTCTCTTTGTTTTTTATTTATTTATTTATTTTTGGTTTTTGATCTGAGATTGGACAGGATGATAGCTGTAGCTAGAACAGGTGGGCAATTTTATAACCAAAACTGACATCATATTCAAGAGCTTGCAGTTTAAGAGAGAAGCAATTGTCAGTTTTAACTGGGAAGGGGGATGCATGCATCTGGAAGTCTTTTGAATACTTATTTTGTTCCATTTTGTACAAATGTTCACATGATTTATCTTGTTAGTCCTAAATGCAAGCATCCTTTGGCCCGATTTTGAAAATAAATTAGACCTCACAAACATTATAAAGATTGAGTCAACACATTAATACTGAGGAAGCATTTGAAGGATTTATTAACTGGAAAAAGATAGCAAATATTGTATCAGAAATATTGAGCATGTTTAAGTGGTGTCATCAAGTGTTGTTGTGCATAGAAGTAGTTCAATGGTTTGCTACTGAATCAATCTAGTCCATAATGGGAACATGTGGTGATATCTTTCTTGCACAAATAAAGCCTTTCTGGGGGTCAGAGAATGGAGCTTGCCACTAGCTAACTATAGAGGTCTGGAGGTCCGTACAGACAGACAGGAAGTGATATAGCTAGGAAAAAAACAAGATATATGCAGGGATAAACAGGAAATCACACTCTTCTCTGCTAAGACGCTAATGAGGTATGGTGTACTATGGCTTGCTCCTTCTCTCTGATCTCTCAGCATTTCCCTGTATATCTGACTCTGGCATTTTATTATCTAGGCCATTTAAGAACTCCATTTACATATTGGCACCCAACTTTGGGCCCGAACCCATGACCCTGAGATTAAGAGTCTCATGCTCCACCAACTGTAGAAGACAATATAAAGGGGGATGGAAGGTGAACTCAATGGATAGAAGATGACAAGAGCATCTTTTTAAAACTGTTCTTTCCTCCCTCACTGATTTTATCCCATGTGACTCCATGAACACAGTTGACACCCAGAGGAGGCAGTCACTCATTTTGTGAATACTGAATAGGCCCTGGAGGCAAAACACCATGATAAATTCTGTTGAGGCTCTTTGAATACAGCATTGGTCTCAATATTCTACAAACATTGATTCTGGTGCAAAGAGACTTTAGAAAGGCTTTTGCTTCTAACCTGTTTTGTAATTCTGGGGTCAATTCAAATTCTTAACAAAATCTTCATGAAGAGCCAGCAGCCCAAGGTCAACAAGATTATTGACATTTTACAGAAGAATGAACAAATCTGATTAATAGTGCTAAGTATAATTATTTGCTAAAGATGATGGTGTTAGCCATGGTAGGATGGAATTTAGGGCTAGACATTCAAGTCAAAAGTTAATTATAAAGTTTTACAATCATGTCTACCCATCCATTCATTTAAAAGTTATATCCAAGGCTGTATATGGATTATATAGCAAAGTCCTAAGCTTTTAGAGTAGGCTAAGAGATTTTACATGAGGACTTTTTGAAACTTTGGATAATGGTCAATTTTTCTCAAACTTTGAAAACATACACAAATTTAAACATCACTCTGGTGAGAGAAGTTTATTCTGTGACTTATTTGTTTTGTTTTTTGAAACAGGGTTGCTTTGGAAGCTGTCCTGGAACTAGCTCTTGTAGACCATGCTGGTCTTGAACTCACAGAGATCCACCTGCCTCTTCCTCCTGAGTGCTGGGATTAAAGACATTGTGTGCCTTTCTTAAGAGAAGAAAACCAACTGTGTCATGCTGGGCACTGAGAGTTCTCCAGGTCATCTGATTGAATTGAGTGTTGACTATGGTATGTTGCCATCCTCAGGTAGATAGAATAAGGTCTTGATGCCACTGCTAGCTATGGTGTTGAACATCATACAGTTATGTGGAACAGAGGCAGAAGATACCCAGACCAGACCCTCTCTGCTACTTCCTATGTCTACGTTTGGGCAAAAAGCCTAGCTTGTCAATTACTCTTACCTGAAAAATGGGAATACAAACCTTACTATGTTAAGTAAAGGTAAGTGATATGTAAACAGATATATGATAGATCATAGACATGTCTGGTATGATAGATAGATAGATAGATAGATAGATAGATAGATAGATAGATAGATAGATAGAGGTATGGTACTTAGATGATAGATAAATAGGGAGAGAGTTAATTAGATAGATCAATGATACACAGTTGAGAAATAAGTGATCAATAAAACAGGTATGCCACATGAAATCCTTTTCCTGAATTTCCTGCTGTTGTGTACTACCAAAAGCACATGAAAAGCATCCTGCCTGCTGTCACCTCTAAGCACACAATTGTGTCTGACATTTCAATGCTGTTCTTGCATTAATGGAAGGAAGATCCAATGCCCAATGGCTGCCTTGGCACATTAGAATTTTCCTTCTATTATCTTATCCTGACTTAAATTCCAGTTGTCTTCTTTCCAATTGTTCAGCACTTTCTATCTTCTAAGAGAAATGAATGGATAACACACATGCAAAGTAACAACAACAACAAAAGATCTGGCATTTCTAAGGCTCATTGTTCTTGAGTCATTAATGCATGGTTGCTAAGTCTAGTAACACAATGTATTTCCTTTGAGGAAACAGAAATGAAGGCAGATGGAGCCTTCAACTGCACCCCTTGGGGTTTACAAGACAGTATTCTCCCAACTTGTCCCAGGGTCTCTAATCCCTCAGTGCCAAGTGCTGCTTTGTGAAGAGTTGATCACAATACCATCATCCTCTTCCATTAACATAAGAATGGCTAAATTTGAAACAATAGCATCCTAATTTCAACAATATAAGAAGATTGTGAGATATTTCTGGCCCTTGGGACTAGTGCTTATTGGCAACCTACAGCATAATTCTGAGATGCCAAACCTGAGCAGAGGTTAACTGTTTCCATGCCAGACAAACCATGCCCCATTTTGTGCCCCTGAATTAGAGCGGCAGAACACTCACAAGAACAGGAATATATCACTTCCCTTTCTTCATAGCGATCCTAGGGTCAGTCTCACCACAGGACCATCTTTCATTTCAGCCATCAAAATTGAGCTGATCTGTTACTAATTTGGCTAATTAAATGAATCCCTTTTCATCTGGCTCCCACAGTGAACAGAAATGAAGGAAACATGAAGCTCTTGGCTGTAAGTGAAGAAGTGAAGTGGAAACACCATTTTCAGGAAGTCATGGTGTGTCAACAGGCAGTCTTCCAGAAGAAGCAAAAATCGATGAATTTGTTCACAAGGACACCTCAAAACCCACACCAGTGTGGAAAACACATGCTTCCCTCAATGATGAAAGTTCATGAAAATCAAATCTGTGTAATTCTACATTTTTATATAAACCACACTCTTCTGTGGTTTTACATGTTCTCTTCATCTATTAACTTCTCAAGAGCAGGTGACACCTACATGGATTTCATTCTGGTCACTAAGTATCCTGTGATCATCCCACCTTTCATGAAACTTCCCTTAGCTACCCCCTTGGTGCTACTGCTCCCATTTACTGTTAATGCAATGTACTGTTCATGCCCTTCATTGATGGGGAATATTCTTCTGTGTATATGTTTATCTTATTGGTTAATGAATAAAACACTCAGGCGGGGTGTTGGTGGTGCACACCTTTAATCCCAGCACTCGGGAGGCAGAGGCAGGCAGATCTCTGTCATTTCGAGGCCAGCCTGGTTTCCAGAGCAAGTGTTAGCATAGGCTTCAAAGCTACACAGAGAAACCTGTCTAGAGAAAAAAAACAAAAACAAAAAACCCAACACTCAAACACTCGACGATTGGCCGTACACCATACAGGAAGTGATGGGGTTGGACAGAATCTGGATATAAGCAGGGACAAAGAAGAAATTGCGCTCTTCTCTGCAGAGATGCTGAGAAGTCATCATGTAGTAGGCAAAGGAGTTGTAAGCCCATCATTCCCCGGTAAGCCAAGGCCATGTGGAAATACATTAATCAATAGAAAATGGATTAATAATTAAGAGAGAGATAGTCAATAAGAAACCCCAGTATCATCATCTCCATCATCTGTATCATCATCATCATCATCTCCATCATCACCATCATCATCATCACCATCATCATCATCATCTCCATCATCATCATCATCATCACCATCATCATCATCATCTCCATCATCATCATCATCATCACCATCATCATCATCATCATCATCATCTCCATCACCACCATCATCATCATCATCATCATCTCCATCATCATCATCACCATCATCTCTATCAATCATCATCATCATCACCATCATCATCATCATCTCTATCATCATCATCATCACCATCATCATCATCTCCATCATCATCATCATCTCCATCACCATCATCATCATCATCTCCATCATCATCTCTATCATCATCACCATCGTCACCATCATCATCATCATCATCATCACCATCATCATCATCATCATCATCATCTCTATCATCATCACCATCATCACCATCATCATCATCACCATCGTCACCATCATCATCATCATCATCATCATCATCACCATCACCATCATCATCTCAATCATCATCACCATCATCACCATCATCATCATCACTATCACCATTAAAACCACAGCCACTTATTTATGGAAAAGGAAGGAAATTATTAAAAAAAAAAAAAAGCCGCTGCATTTCACTTGTACTTTAACACACTTTTGGCTAAATAATCTATTGATTTCAAGTTAAATTTCCTAATTTGGACAAACATGTAGCTTTTCCTCATGGCACAATTTTTCTCATTGTCTATAATTGATTCAACAACAATCAAGGAACCTTCTCTTTGGGTATGAGAAAGCTGTTGACAATTTCAAGTCTATATTGTCACCCTTGTTAGTGTCTCTCAGATCACCACCAGCACCACCTCACCAGTGTCCCTCGGACCCTCACCAGTGTCCCTGAGATCACCACCAGCACCACCTCACCAGTGTCCCTCGGACCCTCACCAGTGTCCCTGAGATCACCACCAGCACCACCTCACCAGTGTCCCTCGGACCCTCACTAGTGTCTCAGAGATCACCACCAGCACCACCTCACCAGTGTCCCTCGGACCCTCACCAGTGTCCCTGAGATCACCACCAGCACCACCTCACCAGTGTCCCTCAGACCCTCACTAGCATCAAGATGTCCTGTGAGCTGTGTGTCTGAGCATCCCTTTAGCAGTAATCTTGCACACTCGCCACTAATGCTGCTGTTCCCCACATTTGAAGAACATTCCTTGTCCCCACTTGTCCTCAAGCCCCCCTCCCCTTTGACAGTGTGATGTCACACTTCCATGGTTCCTTAGCACCTCTGAATTATTAAAGTCATTGCCTAGTCTCCTTTTCTATTACTTATTATCTCTAAGGATGACTTCCAAGAAGAGCCAAGACTTTCTGCTTTGTACTTGAATTTCTATCTCCACCAACAAACACTGAGTTTGATTATTTGATTTCACTTTGAATGCCGTGATAAAATACCTTGAGAAAAGTAACTAGGAGAGACAGGTTTATTCCTATTATACTTCCAGGTTACCATCCATGATAATAGTGGGAGGACCAAGGTCAGAGCAGTATGACCTTGAAGCACTCAGCGACAGTGACGAGCAGAGAGAAATGAGTATAGAAAGGTCTACTGCACTGATGGCTTCTAGGTGGAGTCCTGGGATTGCTGTCTGGGTCTTCTCATATCAGTAATGGCAGTTAAGACAATCCCCAGGCAGGCTAACCAGATCCAGGCCATCTTACTCGAGACTCTCCTTCCAGGAAACTCTGGGTTGTCCAAAGTTGAGAAGTAAACTAGGCATCATGAAGACCCCTCAGCAGAGAGTGGTCTACTGCTGTCTCCGTCCCGAAATTAAATCACCCGGTCCCCTTGCATACTCATTCACTCCTTCATCTCCAACTCTAGGAATCACACCTGAGTTTGAGCTCCCTGAAAAGAAATATTTGTTTTGTATGTTGTGTTTCAACACCTGCAGCAACGCCCAGCACAGGAAAACTTCCAGGGAATGTGCAGTAGTGACAGAGCTCTTGCCCAAATGCACTTCGTCTCTTTGCCAGAGGAAAGTTCCCAATTGCCCTCCATTGATTTACCCACAAGGCCCAGGTGCAGCTGTAAAAACTCGGGCCAGACTACTGCAGGTCAGCTCCTAGCTCCCAGGGTATCAGACAATCACACTGTGTGGCCCCGTGGGGGGATTTTTCCTAAAGTTTCAGTCAGGGTATGTAATGGAAAATTTCTTTTTCTATTCATACCACATTGTATTTGTAGCTCAAACATTCATTAATGATGCAACAGAAATGCTAATGATAATTACACCCAAAAAGGTAATAAAGGGAAGCCCAAGGCTCACATAAATGCCAACATTTAATAATTATGCATACTCTTAGCTTTCCTCCACATTTATCTTAATTTCTGGTAATTAGTTTAGTAAATCTGAGTTCTTTAACATACGTGTACTTAATTTTAAGATTTTTGTTTTTAGGTTTGCTTATTAGACCTAGGAACAATATATACTTTCATTCATGTGAAAGGAAATTATCTTTACACTAAGAACAGATCCCTGTATGGAGGGTTTAGTGACAGGCCTATTGACGATGTGGCAGGAAGGAGATACCTAAAAGATGACTATCAACCAGGACTCATTTAGCCAAAGAGAAACAACCCAAGTATTGGTCAAAAGGGAACTGTTTTTCAAATGAGGAAAACCTACAGTGACAATGTGGGAGGGAAGGGCAGCTTGGGCTTGTTGATGGGACTAGCTGTCACCCCTGAAAGCAGGCAGTCTTCCTGGAGCCCAGAGGGTAGGTCTGCCTAGTAGATCTGTCCTTAGCTCCAGCATGAGCTGTGTCCAAGGCAGGATGGACCAGAGCTGGAGCCCAGGCTCAGCACAGCCTTGCAGGAGCAGGAGCCCTGCCTCTCAGGGAGAAGGCCTCAGAGCTACTGCCTCCTGCCTGTCTCCCGCTCCGGGTGAGACTTTCAAAAACCAGAAAACATTGTAAGCCCGGGTCTACTCTTGGGGGAGACGCAGAACAAGTGGGTCTAAGAAGCAGACAGAGGTCTACTTCTTTGTCTACCTCTTTAATTTTAGAATAGAAATTTCAGTTCAAAAACACGGAATTATTTCCAATCACTCTAGCTCGAAACCTTAACGTTAGTGTGAATTTATTACATCCCCCCTTTACACGCAACTTCCCCAGGAGAAGAGAGAGTAATTAATTTTACTAATATTTTAGTTTAACTTTATTGTCTGTTCTCATAAATGGAAATCCCTAGGAATCAATGGAGCGATATCAACGGCATTCTGATTCACAGAGAAGGGGAAAGGACTTGTCGCCGTGAGGCTCGCTCTCTGGACAAAGGAAGCTCCTCACATTCTTTGAATGTGTTTTGTGAGCAGGAAGCTGCTAGCTAGAAATGTCTCAATGCCCAGCTGTTCCTGACATTTCCACAGCAAACCTGAGCACTGGCTTGTGTTTTCCACCTAGGAGAAACAGGTGCTGGCAGGCAGGGGGGATGTGCGAATGTCACCTCACACAAAGTCACTTGTGGTTTTTCTGATACCCAAATGAAGAGCACCGGGCACTCACTAAATTAAAAGCATCTTCCTTGATACTACGCTAAAGTGAGCATTGTAGCAGTTCCCCGTTTTTGTGATAAAGAACCCTGCGAGTCTTTCAATGGAGAGAGGGTTTATTTTGGTTTACAGTTCCAGGGGGATATAGTCCATGACCAAGGGGAAGACGTGGCTGTGCAGAGGTGTCTTGGCAGGAGTAGCGAGCAGGGTAATCACGAATGAATGGCAAGTGGTGATAAAAGTCATGGCCCTTCATCCAGTGAGGCTCCCGGCCCTAAAATTCTACAACCTCTCAAACAGTAGCAGCAGCGGGGGACTGAATGCCCAACATATGAGGCCATGGGGAGCTGTACATTTAAAGTATAGCAGTAGGCTGTGTGCATTTGGAAGACCTCTAAGTAGAGGAAACGCAGACAGCAGTGTACAAGTGACAAATAGATTTCTGCAGTGACAAATGGCTCAGAATTTGGTCCCCTTTTGTCTTCAGCATCCTGTCCCCGACTTTTTAATCTATATGCTCAAAGGAATCCTGCAATGGTGAATAGAACTGAGAAAAAAATTAATTGTTTGTCTTTGGCTCCTTTCCAATGTAAATCTCTTCTTGTGTTTGGTTCTAGGGCCCTCGGCTGCGACATTTCAAACTAACTCTATTTTATTTAAAGCATTTTTTCCCTCCTCAAAACAGCATTGCTAGGACATTTTGTCAAATGCTGGTATCTCATTTATTATTATTTTTTACTTCAATGTGCAATCACCAGTCTGTATTTGTGAATAGCTAAGGATTAGCAGGGGATAAAGATGCAGGACCCAGAGTGAAAATAAGCAAGCCAAGTCATAAATGCAGGGTTAATCCCTTGAATTTAAATTTTTCTTGTTATGTCAGCATTCCCGGTACTAATGCCTTAATGATAGAATCTCTACATTAAGTCAGCTTAAGCAAGGGGCTGGCACAATGCCAGCCAGGGAGAAAAAAAATAGTACCTGTGCCCAGTCAACAAATGTGGCTGAATCCTAGTGTTCCCAGGTTGTACTCTGCATGTTTGTGAGCTAAAAGGGCTCAGAACCCTGGTTCCCACACAAGAGTTCAGTCAAAAGACATTCTTGAGCTGTGTGCTGATGCAACATTTGAAATGCTAAGAATAGGGAGACAGGAGCCACAGTTCATGACCACAGAGTGCCTGGGACCTGCTGGGTGGGAGAGCTAGCAGCTGTGTGTTGGCACAGGCCACCTCCCTGAGTCTTCCCACTGCCCTGTCCATGTCACTCATCTGAAGACACTGAGGGGTAAGAGTGGATATGAATAGGGCCAACAGACTCTGAGGCAGAGGTCACTCTGACTCTGCAAAGTGAACTCTGACAGGTGACATTTGTCCACAACTTCCTCTTAAAATGGCACACAATAAATCTTTATTTATCACAAATCACAAGGATAAACTATATAATTAACAGATTCAAATTTTCTCCTCTCATATATTTTATCTTGTCTCCCTAAAAAAAGGTTATAGGAGGTCTGGTGTTTAAGACTTAACTAAAGAAAATAGCAAGATGCTAATCACCTCTGGTAACAGCTTAATTATACATATGACTTGAGAAAGAAATAAAGATAATATTTCAGAGATGAAATCATGTTACAAAGATCCTAGGATAAGCTAATTTATTCCACCAACTTTGGTTTTATTTGCAGAGTTTCTCAAAATAAGGGCAGGTAACGTTTGGTAATGTTTTATTTATGCAGAAATTTTCATAGCAGTAGTGCACTTTGCATTGGGATTTGACAAGTATAACATGGTTATTTTCCCTTTTTTAGGAAAAAATTAATATATTATAAAATGAGTGATAAAATAACCATTGTATAATAGAAATGCAAAACACAATGTTACCACACACATATACAAATGCATGCATGTACACACATGTAGACACACAGATACACACACACACACACACACACACACACACACACACACACACACAATGTTCTAAACTTTAGATGCTTTCTAAGCCAGGAGTCTCAGGAATTGTAATAAATATCCATTTGCCATTAAAGAACTTTTAATGAGAAAATCTTTCTTGAATGTTCAATTACTTTTAAATACATTAAAATGTTATTTGAAATTTATTTTACTCTATGTGTATGAATGAGTGTGTGCCTGCATATATGTCTGTGCTTGCTCAGTCATGCATTGACTGTCCAGAGGAGAGGCATGGAACCCTTGAGACAGGAGTTGAAGACAGTGTGAGGCACCATGTGGGTTCGGGGAACTATGCTCTCTGTAAGAGCAATAAATGCTTTAATTCCTGAGTTCTTTCTCCATCCCAAGTTTAATTACTTTAAAATATATTCAAACCATATTCTGAAATATATGTTATCAGAAACAATAACACTGCTTTTGTTGGTCGCTAGACAAACAAGGACTTCACCTCGACCTTTGTCTTTCTGCACACACTGTCACTTCATTCTATCTGTGTGACTGAAAACTTCTAGAGAAGAAAGACGCTAGCAGAACTTCTGATTACTCCTAATTACAAGGATACAACTCTCACTTCCACATCTATTATCCAGCTCAAGAAGGTGCCAAGGCCTTGACGTGTGACCTTCCTTACTGGGACAATTCTGAGTGAACAAAGTAATTATTTTCATATATTCTGCATTCTCTCCACTTGTCTAAAACATGCCTCAGATGGGAGCTGCACTGTGAGTTGTCTACCCACACAATTTTGATTGCTCTATTCCAATGACTCTTGCTGTCAAATGACCATGCACATTTGTAACAGAGTTTCCTGCATTCTTTACAGTGACAGCCAACACCTGAGGAACTTTTATACAGTTCTGGACATGGAGGCATATAAAGCAGATATATAATCAAACATTACTGACAGTAAATTATAAAGAAATTGATGGGGGAAGTCGTCTGTGTTTATGTTTGTCATATTGGTTGATAAATAAAGCACTGTTGGCCAATAGGGAAGCAAGATAGGTGGGGCTAAGAGTGGACGAGGATTCTTGGAAATGTAGTAAAGAGGAGAGTCGCCATGTGACCACCAGGAAGAAAGGATGCATAAGACCGGCATCCTCGGTAGGATAAGTCCTTATAAAATACATAGATTAGTAGTTATGTTGATAATTAAGACTGAGCTAGCAAGTAAGGAATCCTAGTCGTTAGCCAGCAGTACTGTAAACAATATAAGACTCTTGTGTTATTTGGGGGCCCTAACGTGGCAGCAAATCTCAGGTGGCTGCTGGAAAGAGTTATCATTACAAGGAATTCATTTTAAAGGAATTATTAGTATAATTTTATCAGTTTTAAAGATTAAAAACTTATATGCTTATGAGGCAGGTGGGTTTGTTTATTTTTGCATAAAGAATTAAATTTCATTTGAATAGTTTATACCCCAGGGTGCACAGTGTTCTTACCTTTTATCAGAGCTGACTGGTATTTTAACTCTGATGATATTATCTTCCTGACATAGGTATGTAGTACAAAATGGCAACACTACACTTACAGAATTTCAGAAGTTTCTGGAGGTTTTATCCATATTGAGAGCTAACATTCATCTGTTTAATGATTGCTTATGAAGCCGAATTAGTCAACAATAACAGAGCTTTAAAATCAAATTTTCTAACAAGGTCCAATCCAGATTGACACTGACTTAGCATTTACAGTCTGTCACATTCTGCAGCACAGGTAGTACTGGTGTGAGGGGCATGAAGACAGCTCAGCTGGTGCAGTGTGCATGCTGTGTGCTCACAGCAAAGGCTACATTGGACTCTCAGGTGATGCAACACAATTGAGAGATGCCCCAAGCCATCATGGGCTTTGTTCTAGAATTAATCTTTGGTCTCTGCACATTCAGAATCCTTTTGAAATCTGAAAAGTTTCCTCTGCCTCCACTCAGTTACAGGACTCAGAATGAGATGTGGAAGGCACCTCAGAAAGCTAAGCTTACAAGAAATAACACCAACATGTGGTCACTTTGTACATAGCAGTGATTCTCAACCTGTGAGTTGAGACCTGTTTGGGAAACCTCTATCTCCAAAAATACTTACAGTTCATTACAATTCATAACAGCACCAAAATTACAGTTATGAACTAGCAACAGGAATAATTTTGTGGCTGTGAGTTACCCCAACATTAGGTAGGTTGAGAGCCACTGGTATATAGTGATTAGTACATTATGGAATTTTAGCAAAGTGTTTCTAATATCAGAGCTTTTGTTAGAATTTAAATTTTTTTACAAACTAGCTTCTGAGTGGGAAAATATGATCACTGCACTTACAGAGGAAAAAATTTGTAAAAGAAAAGTATCAGCTATTGATATAAATCCTCTCTTTCAATTTTGTTCTCTTATCTCAATTATAGAAAACTAATGCCTAGTAATCCTACTTTCAAAAACATAAAAGAAATAATACTACTTAGAAGAGAAGGAAAAATTATCTTATGGATAAAACCAATGTTTAAATAAGGATTTTACTAAAAATAGTTCCATTAACTTTTTTTTTGTGTGTGAGTTGTTCAAGTTAAACCAACAACTCCAGGGATGTAGATGCATTTGAAGAGATTAAGGAGAAGGTTTCTTAGAAGCTGGTCTGGGCAACCTGCCTTACAAGCTTAGCTATTCTCACCAGGTAGGTTGTGTGAAAGGGAAAGCCGTAAATGCCAACAAAAATGCTGTAAATTTTAGTAGTTATGTAACATGGCATTGCCTAAAAATGCTAGCTCTCTGTAAGTGTGGATGATAGACCTGAGTTTAACTGTGAGGGTTTCCTGCTGAGGTAGGGTTCACAAATATATTTAAAAGACATTTACCCAAGGATTCATGAGTGAGGATACATTTTATGAACTGTATATTGGCACCAGGCATAACCCCAACATCACAGCCCCAAATATTTCAAGGTATTAGGTATTTCATAGAAGTCAAGTACCCTGGGGTGGAGGTAGGAAGGTTGTCATATTTAACTCCACCATCTTATCATTTCAGCTGAACTGTAAGGATGATGATTTGATCACATTACAGGCAGAGGGAATGCATAGACATACGGGTACAAAGAAAACTCCATACAAATACCAGAGTTTCATGGCATCCCCAAGTATTCACTTGCAGTTAATCCACTAAAAAGTCTTTGTCTTGGGTCTAAGAGCCTACTGTGTAACTACTTGATCTTTTTTGGCATGCCATGAAGTCACATTGCTTAAATGTAAAGAATCTGGGGGTAAAGAAATAGCGTTCGGCAAAGTTATGAAGTGATTGATTTTTTCAGCTGTTTGACTATTTGCGTTTATACTGAAAACATTGTCTTGTTTTAGGAATATTTTCCATTTTTTTATTTCAGGTTATATCCAGACCTTGGCTCTTGGTCATGGATATACTTATCCCCATTGTATATAAATTAAACGTCAGAGTGGGGCTATGCAAGTGCCAGTCATGAATGTGGGGTCTCTAATAGTTTTCCTCATGCTGATAAGTTTTCTCTGCTTCTTGTTGTAATTTGTAGAAAAGTTTGAGATTTTGGCTGCTGCAGAGGATTGACTGTCTTGTCCTGACGCACCCAGTGTCTATAGCTGTTGTGTATGTGCAGGAGTCCCTTCCTGTTTGAGTCTCTTGGGGAAGGCAGTCCCTGGGTTACTCTTTATGTATCTATCTAACTTAGAACAAAAATGTGCTGTCATTTTTCCATGTGCACAGTCAAGTTTCAACATTTACAAAAGGTCATTAGCATTGAGTTAGGAGGGGCTTTCTCTAAGCAATATGTGTTTATATCCACGTCCACACATAATAATTCTGTTCTGACGCTGCTCGATGGTGAAGTATGATTTTAAGACACCTGTGCTTGGCACACGAAAGAATCACTGAGATGAAGGAGTCGCTGGAAGGCCACCTGGACAATATTAGGTTCTAAGATTTGCTTCTAGAGAAATTTAATAACCAAAAGATATCTATGTGTTATGATAATTATATCTTATTGGATTTACTTCTTTAACTTTTTACTTCCTTGCAATGAATGACCCAGGGGCTAACACTGTGCATCCATCATTGCTTAATGCTGGCCGGTCCTGACCACCAGAGTCTAGAAGATTCTCTGAGATACTGCTTTCTCTCTGAGTAACAGGATCAGGGTACCAAGAAAGTGTTTAACATTATGGGCAATGAAATAAATAACTGATCTTGTTTTCCTCCCTGTATTGACTGCTAGGAATCTCAGGGCTAAATATTTTATGAAACTCTGATGTTTTATGATGTAGGCTCACCTCTGACTGCCACTCACTCTCACTTTCTTTATCTTGGCTCCTCTTTCTTCTGTTTGGTTTAAAAGAATGAATACTTCTTTATAAGCCACTTAAAATCCCTTCCATAATAAAAGTGTTAATAATACATGGTATTTGAATTTTCTATCTTTCCATTTCATGAAAGGCTTTTTACAAAACATTGTCTCGGCAAAGCAGAGGCCTACTATTGTTGTGGTTTTGGATCTCGGTGTAGAAATCTCTGAAAGAAGAGAGAGTCCATGGTATCTGATGGAAAGACCCTTGCACCTGACCACTGTGACAAAAAGAATGACACAGAACTGCAGAGACAGGAAGTAGAGCTGCTATGTGCACAGGACGGCAGCCAGCTGCTTCAGAAAGAGCTCTGAACCACCACTGCCAGGATAGTTATCTCACAGTGTGCTGCAAGCGAAACGTATTGTACCCACTGCCTTAAACCAGGAATTGATTCCTGGGCTTTCTAAGCAGGCCCAGATGACTGTGAATTGGAAACCATCCTCAAAAGTGCTTACTACCAAGTGCTGTCTGCTGACCACATTCCAAGAAACCAGAGAAGCCCATCACAATTACCTTATATCATTGTGACATAGACTTTATGTGTTTTCTAGGGTGTATCTCCCTGAAAGGGTGCGTGATTGTTAATCTTATGGGAAAGTTTCATCAGACTGATAAGCACCCAGGTGACTGAGTGAAGCACATGTCTGGCTGTAGTTTTGAAGGTATTTTTTTTCTTAGAGATGATCAGATCATGAGGGCTCTGATTGGATAGTTCAATTCATCAATGATTTATAGCATTGTGAAACTCTTGGGAGATGATGAGACCTACTTGGTGGATGTGGAGTCACTGGGTGTGTCCTGGTGGGTTGCATCTTATCCTGGACCCTGCCTCAAACCTTGTTCTCTGTGTCCTTGAATTCCATGATGGGAATGGTTTTGTTACACCAAGACACTCCCACGGTGAGACTGATTCAACCTTGGAAACTGAAAACTCAAGTAGTTTTCCCACAAGTTTTTCTATGGTCACAGAGATAAGTCATTAATGTGGAAAACTGGCTCCAGGAGTTGTATCATTGCTGCATTTTAGAAGCTGTATAAACTGTTTTGTAAGAGGGATTCAGAAAAGTTTGGAGAAACAGGCAACCACTTGCAGCTGATAGAAACAGATGCAAAAACCCAGACAAACTTTAGATGGAGAGAGAGCTCAAATTGGAGATACCTATTGGGTCCCTGCCCTTGGAGCTCAGGAAACCCAGTGGAAGAGAGGAGGAAGAAATGTAGGAGACAGAGGAGTATTATATGTATTTTTATTCTTAGTTAGCACTGCTTCACATGGTTGAAAAATACACTTGATTAGAGAATTCATCAGCACTGTATGGTAGATGACTAATGAAAAACTGTTTTTTTATTGAACGTATTTGCTATTTCTCTACATTAATATCAATTACGACATATCATATTCTTTGGATTTCATGGGTGTATGAATTTAACTTAAATGGCATGAGTAGTTTTTCAAGTCATTACCCTCTTTGTTAGGGAAATTCGGGGTTAGAATACAGATGTGCTGCTGACTTTTACCCTGTGGTTGTTCTTCTCTATTATATTATTTGTTCATATAAATAATTTAAAGGCATCAACAGCAGCAATGGATTCCCCACACCGTTTATAAGAGCCTCTCTTATAATAGCTGCTCTAACATAATGTTTTAAATCTAGATTCTCCTAACTGCAAGGCTGCATAGTGAAAATGAACTTTGTTCACAGGTGTGTGGCAGAGACAACAGACGCATTATTGCCTCAGTGGCTCAGTTTATTTTTCTTGGTGAATGAAGGGTCAACAACTCATTTGGGAAAAAGCATATCCTTCTAAACTATCCAGATAAGCCAGAGAGTCTATGCCCATCAATTTATTTTTTTGCTCATTGAGAAGAAATGTAACTTAAGTAGGATTAACATTTTATGGCATTTATTTAGTTCTTGAGTTGACTGACAAGCCTATTAATGTATTCCATGAGCTTTATTACTGTAATTGGAAAATGGCCCACATGTCAATCAACTTATAATAAGTAATTATGTTCATAAATACTGTAAAATTATTAGCTTTTAATTTGATCTCATGACATACCTTCAAAACAGTTGCATTGGTTTTCTGTTTCTAAAGGAACAAAATGTAGTGATAAGCATTTATCGAGCACATTCTGAACTGCTGAAAAGTTCCTGACTATCAAATGACCTTCAGAGAGTAACTGAGAAGGCACACAAGCTCTGTCAAAGTGCTTAACAGTGTAAAACAGTCTCTGCCATAAAACGTTGAAAATAAACACCAAGGGAATTAACAGGTTCCAGGAAAGGGTATCTATCCCATTGTCTAGTTCACACACAGAGGTGTGACATGTGAAGAGAGAATGAAACAGGGATGCATTTCATATTGAGAAAAACAGCACAGAAGCCTACAGGCTGCAAAGGACAAGCCATTGTCACATTTGACTGGGTCATACATTGTCATCCAAATATTTCCTCTTAGTAAACTGGCTTGCCATCCTTGTTTTTTATTGTTTTTGTTTTGTTTTTTGGAAATTCAGATAAAAAGGAAAAGAAGAGAAGAGATGAGGAACAGACCAGAAAGGAGATATGTCTATGCTCTACAATCCCATGCCAACTTCAAAGACAGATAAAGCCTGGTTCTCTGGATTCCTGCAACAATCTATGTGAAAAGATGAACTCAGCTCTAGTTGTATGTTGTAAAGCAATTGCTAGAACACTGAAAACCCTGGGCTCAGATATCCTTCCCACAAAAAACAGGTAGAAATTTGTGAAAACCTTATTTTGAAGACATATCACCACAGAAAACAACAACCTACTATTCAGTGATTTGGTTTTCGTTGTATACTGTTTCCTTAAAGCAAATTGTGAAATTTAGTTTAACCTCACTGTGAAAAAATTAATTAATAATAATTGAAGTTGTTTTTGCATTGAGGTTCTTATGTTATATGAGGGAATGGCCAGCAGTTAGGAAGGTTATAGATGAAAACTGTTGTAGAATTAGCCCATAAACTAAATTCAAATCAGCACTGACTTACCAAAGGAGAAACTTGAAGCTAAGAACACTGAGTCTCCCATTCAACTCTATCAGGTACCCAGCACCCATGGGTTTTGTGGAATAGAATATTTGTTTAACTAAGTAAAGGGGGGTTACATTGGTTTATGTTGCAAAATAATTGTTTAACAATGTAAAGATGCATTGCATTTGTTTATGCTGCATTTGTTTAACTATGTAAAGGTGTATTATTTTGCTTATGCTGAATTTGTTTAATTATATAAAGATGGGTTGTTATTTTACCTTGCCTGCCTAAGGCACCTGATTGGTCTAATAAAAAGTTGAATGGCCAATAGCTAGACAAAGGAGGGATAGTCGGCGCTGGAAGGCAGAGACTAAAGAGGAGCCAGCCAGCTAGAGCCACTCAGACAAGGAGGAGGCAGCAGAGCAGGATGGACAGTACACAGAGTAGGTAAATGAACCCTGGGAAGCACATAGACTAATGGAAATGGTTAATTTAACTTAAAAGAAAGGGCTAGCTAGAAACAAGCCCAAGCAAAGGCTAAACATTCATAATTAATACTACGTCTCTGTGTCATGATTTGGTAGCTGGTTGGTAGTCCAAAGAAAAAGCCTGGTACACATGAGTAGGCCATGACAGTGTTCATTTTGTTACTAATTTCATTAGTGACTATCACAGCATCATTTTGAGATCCAGGAAGCAAAATATTTCCATGCAGTCAATACATATAAACTTAAGAACAGGTATAAAATGCAAAAATATTCATTTTCACCCTCCTCAGATCATGGTCTTGTGTTTTCTTGAAGGGTATACTTGCTTTGGCAAACCTGGGCTCTCATGAAAGTGCAACAAATAGGTATTTACAGATTATTAGTTGACTAGCACTGTTACTAAAGCTGAAGTCAATCAAACAAAGGAACTGGGAAATATCTTTACAATTGCTCTGTATTTATATCTAAGTTGAGCTATTCTAGAAAGCTACTCTTTGCATTGTCACTCAAATGCAAGTGGAGAAACAATGTTGGGGGAGGTGGCTTATAGGGTTATCACCCACAATTCACAAGGCTTTCACTTTTCAACTTAACTGCTCTGGGTTTTTAAGTATTTATTTTAATGTATCAATTATGGGTTCTCCAAGATTTATCTCAGAGATGACTCAAGGGAAGATATGTAATATATCATATACAAAAAATCGTAATGTGGCGTTAATGGCCATCACTTGTTCTTGTAAGTGGGGATTCCTGGATCTAAACAGTCATTATCCTTTAATGGAATCTAGAAGATAATTCATAGGATAATGACGACAAGGTGAATATTGGTAGCTGCTTCTGAGTCATCTCAATTTCCAAGTTAAACATTTAACACACAAAGTTTCACAAGGCAGCCCTTCTGCAAACATATACAATTTCTTTCTTTCTTTCTTTCTTTCTTTCTTTCTTTCTTTCTTTCTTTCTTTCTTTCTCTCTCTCTCTCCCTCTCTCTCTCTCTCTTTCTTTCTTTCTTTCTTTCTTTTTGGTATCTTAGCAATAGACATTCCCTAGTACCCCATCAGGAAACACTCACCTTGCACGGTTAGGTGAACCTGCATCGTCCTTGGCGTGTGTTGGGTCTGCACAGAGCAGGTGTATGGGCCATCATCTGTCACATCAACGTTCTGTATCTGGAGGCTGTAGTCCCTTTTATTCAATGTGGAAATGGAAACGCGAGGATCCACTGACCACTTGTCACCTCCAGCAAAAATGATACTTGACCTGTTGAGCCAGGCGCCCTTTGAAGCTCCATCCTCCAGATAACACCTAAAAGGGAAGAGGGGAGAGGGGGGCAGAGGGGCAAGGGAGAGGGAGGGGGAGGGAGGGAGGAGAGAGAGGAAGGAAGGAAGCGAGATAGAGAAAACTGTTAATCAAAATGAGAATGAATAATAACATCATCTTTGTTCTGTGTGGCCTTTCCACACAGTGAGGAGCAGCAGAACATCTCATGCAACATCCTCTCTTCAGGAGATGTGAACTAGGGATTCTCATCCATCCCAGAGGCACCATGCACTGATGCACAGTAAAATTCTCTCTGTTTGTGAAATTTAAATTTATTGTGCATGTATATGCCTGTGCTTCATGTCAGTGCCAAACTCTCTTCCCACTGTCTCTGTTTATATAATGCTCACTAAATATAAACAAAGTCTACACAATACTCCTCCACATGAGATAACGTTTCTTTGACACCGTAGGAGTAGAGGAGGTCTAAGTAAGACAGCTTTGAGTTGGCCTAGCTTTGGGTAAAATGTACCATCTCTAGAAAGCATAAAGAGCACCACATAGCTGATAAAAACTTAATATGACATTAAGTTTATAAGATATAAGCTCCTTTTACCAAATGGCTGCTGTCATTAATGTATATGGTTGACACTAGACTTTAGCGACAAAACTGTGCTGTGTTTTTTCAATAAAGTGTTGACTAGGTTTATTCTTTACCCCCAGGAGACATTCACTTATCAACAAACTGCTATAAGACCCCTATTTATGGCTGGGAATATGCATAGTCCTTGTTCTCTAGAAGCTGCCATTTGGTAACATGGACAGGCAACCAGTTTTTGGGATTCCACAGAAGATTGTGGAAATTATAGATGAAATTAGCCAAGGTGCATGAGAAACCTGGGGTCTGCAGGCACGGAGAGGGTATCAAGGATGGATATAGCAAGGTTTTATACAAAATGGACTATCTGAGATGTACAGAGGGGTATGGAAGTCACAGTTCCATAGGTAGCACTCTGAAAGAGCCAGCTTCACAGAAGTGCAAATAAACAAGAGCTAGGGCAGTGTAGAGACAGACAAACAATAGGACCATGGAGACAATCCAGGATGGCCGATGAGAATTAGCTTGATGACAGTTAGTGCATCATACAGTGAAACCTGAAGCCAGTTACCCCAAGTGAGATTCCAGAACAAGACTCAGAAAAACAGTCCTATGTTCAAGAGAAGGCAGCAGGATGAGACAGGAACAGAAGGCTGGGGTCATACGCCAGTGATTTTGCTGAAGCCTGAAATTCAATGTTTCATTTTGAAAAAAGTTCTGTTACAAATTAAAGACTAGTTTTCTTAAATGAGTACAAAGCTCTGCTACAGAAGGAGAACACATGCATCCGGAACAGTCTGACAGCATTTCCACAGAACACCTTGGGGGATTGAACACAGAGTCTGAGATTGCTACAAAATTGCAAGCTGAAGGCAACTGGCAGCCACTACCAAGTTTATGAAACTAATCAGGGGGTGAACAAGGAACAAGGTTCCAGAAGAATCTAATTTGCAGCCAGCTTCCCCATCTACAGAATCTAAAACAGTAGGGGTTGTAAAGGTCATTTTTAATTGAAAAGCTTGTCCTTATGTATTTAATGAAGAAAATAAAACCTCTTTAATGCTGTAATTAAACAATTGCAGTGTGTTATTAATTCTTAATAATACACAGAAAGAAGATAGAGGGGACAAATTTCTTATTAAACAAGATCATATCTATGCTGGTGTCAGGTTGAGCTCTCTACATTTATTAAGTGAGTTCATCAGGTGATTCTTGTGTGACCTCTGCATTCCTGGCATTTACATATTAGGGTGCTTATCACAGTACTGGAGTCTGTGGCTTGCTACCCTCTTTATCCCTAGAAATAAATCTACATGTGTAGATTAAAAGACGTCCTCAAGATGCTCTATGGGTGGGTGGCAGGATGGCATTTGCAATCAAGGCTTTTCTTAGCCACATCCGACGCCCTTCCCCCAGAAATGCAGATCAGAGACTTGAAAACGTCAGAATAGGAAGATTAGAAATGTTGTGGGTGTTACTGCGAGTAATTTCTTATTTACCGAACGTGACAAACCACTTAACCTGTCTATTCTAAAGGAAGCAGAAAATTAATCAGGGATGGGTATTTTGCCATGGAAGTCTGATTTGGCCACTCTGCTGGGCAGTGGGTGCCCTTTCTCTAGAGACAGGCACAGCCTTGCTTGCATCTGGGGTCAAGAGGACTCCCCATATTAGCTGGCACGTGCAGTCGTACATGTTGTCTCTTGTTCTGGTGCCTCAGAGAACACTAGAGAAGAACGGATTGGCCTTCACCAAGGAGAATGGGGAGAGGAGGTTCAGCTGTGTGTCCTTGGCTGGAAGAGCAACACTCCATAACTATCATTGGCTCCAACCCAGTGAATGCTCTTTGGGGCACATGCATAGGAAATTGTTCCAATGAGGACCAGGCAAAGGTGCAACTTTTGATCAGCTCTGTGGAATCCCATACCTTGCTTCTTCTCAATTACACTTAACAGAACCCCAGCAACTAGAATTACTGGATAATCAGGCTTAGGCATGGAATGGGGCTTTCTAAAGCCACAGAATGTGGGTAGTGAATGCTTGCATCTTTAAGGTTAAGGCTGCATGAAATGCATTAAGTAGGCCAAATCTACACACACACACACACACACACACACACACACACACTTGGGTGTTTTGCTATTTTTAGCATTACCATATGGAGTCCTTGAGAATATCGACATTTCCTACTCACGCTTATTTGTATTCCTCCTCCACCAAAGCATTTTCCTTTACAACACAATAGGCTATTGGATGCATTAAGAGATTCACTACGGAGTGGAAGCAGAGTGGGTGTGGTGGATGGGAGTGATAGCTACATGAACAACTGATATAAATGCTTATTTTTTCTGATCTTTAGGTGCCCAAAACTTTCAATGTTGCTGTTGCTACTTTGATTTATGATATCTGGAGTCCACAAATAAAAAATCTCCATAAAACTTGGTCTATGATAGGACCCTTCATGAGGATGGCACAGCCCAGAACAGGAAGTGGGAAATATCATTCTCCTTGTGTATCTCATTGCATCCACAGACTGCCCTTGTTCCTCACCAAATCCCAGACTTCTGCCTGAGATTGCACTGAGCTCCTCATTAGAAAAAGAAACCAGCAAAGTTACCAGAGAGCTCTTACCTCTAACAGGACTGGGGAGATCCTAACTTCCTATCTTATACACCTCTCTATTGCTTAGACTGATTCATTCTCATGTAGCTGTGAGTGGCTTTGAACTCAGAGAGATCCATCTGTCTCTGTCTCCTGAGGCCCCGGATTAAAGGTGTGTGCCACCCCGTCTGGCCTCTGTGACTGACTAGTGCTGCTGGCTTTGCATTCTGATTGTCAGTGGCTTTATTAGATCATAAACACTTGATCACCATACCCACTGCTATTTCTAGGAATACTGTTTCCTTGACTGGATAAACAAAGAAAGGTTTGAAGTGATGGGTAGAGGTGGGGAGACAGTATTTAAAAGCCTAAGCCCTTGTAACTCCTCACATTGTGATGGCCCCAACAATAAAATTATCTTGTTCTACTTCATAACTGTAAATTTGCTACTGTTTATGAATTGCAATGTAAACATCTGATATATAGGGTTATCTGATATTCAAACTCCAAAGGGATCAGGAATTGCAAACTGAGAAATACTGCTCTACGTGGATCACATACTTGAGAACCTGAAGTAAAACACAACTGCATTGTTTGACTTGAGGGCCTTTCCAAACCATGAGATGCTGTGTGGAGTGTTCCAGACCATCAAATCTGCGAGTCAGCTGTGTCTATTATCTTTGGTTCACAGATGCAGAAAGGAGACAAATGGCTTGTGACCTGACCAAATGAACCAGAAGTCACAGAGACACACCCTGTGGCATCATGGACAGTTCTGTCTCATTCTGCTGGAATATTCTAGCTAAGAACAGATTGCAAAAGTGAGAACATTAGCATGTTAGTGGGATGAGATAAAGCCCATTCTGTGACAAAAGTTATATTTTATATCTCTGGATTGTACTCTCAGGATCTCTTTGAAGTGTAGACAAATAATCCAAATAAAAGGCTCTATACTGAGTATATATTTTATTGAGTACAGTACATCTTTTCTAGAAAAAAAATGTTTTTCCATTTCAAAGAAAACCTGCTAGACTACGGGTGTTGTCGGGAGATGAAGAAAGAAGCCCCCAAAATACACTTGTCAGCACAAAGCTGTGCTAGTGCCACACCAAACACTACACAGAGGTTTACATTCCCAGTCTGTCATCTGCGTATTTCATATTCACAGTGACAGACAGCTGGATATTGCAAAATGTACAAAAAGTTAGATTGCAACATTACTCTTTGCCTCACAGTTGTTAATGGTGCAAACCCAGGCCAAGGAAGGCAAAGGCTTCCTTTCCCTGAAGTCTTTAGATACGTTTCCTTGCAGCTGTTAAGATAGGAATCTCTGGGTATCAAATCCTAGCTGATGCCACTGGTGTGGGATCTAACAGATTCCTCTGGAGATACCAACCCCATGGGAATCAAACCCTGAAGGCAGACTTCAGGGAGCTCAGAGAAAATTAGTTTAATATGTTGTTTGTTACTTTCTAAACTTCTGCTAAGGAAAAATCCTGTTGCTGCAGAAGAACAAGTAACTTTGCCAAATCAGGTCTTTTAATTCCTGAATCAAGTTGTCATAATGAGGCCCTCCCACCACATGCTCCCATTTAGGGAGGCTGGCCAGCTCTGTGAAGACAGGTTGGTTTCCTCATAATGTGTTGATTAATGAGGGCATCTATTCAAGATGCTAGTTAATGAAAGAAGAAAGGAACAATCCCCACAATTCAAATCTTAGCTGTGTGAAAATGACTTTCTACTGAAAAGGTAGACCAGTTAGCTACACCATTCTCAGAACACCTGCCACACAAACATCTCCCTGTACCTGTATCAATGTCATGTGTCAGAGAATTTTCAAAGGGCATACCAAAAATTTCAGAAAACTACACAATCTCCACGGTAACTTTTCTCACATGCAATTATATTTTAATTAAATCTAAAATAAATTAATGAAGAAAAGAATGTCTTGATATTCTGACAACTGGGCCAAATTGCAGTAAAGAAATTGAAAGGGAAATGAAATAAAATGAATTATAACCCATTCCTATTTGTCTCTATTTTAAAGGCACCCTCTTCTTAATGTCTTTTAAAATCACACATGCATAAATACACGTAAGTTCATATCTATCTATCTATCTATCTATCTATCTATCTATCTATCTATCTATGCAGAATTACCTCTAAACTACATAGAATGCAATTCCTAGACAATAAAATCACAGTATTGGTTGTAGATTTTGAGTTTTCTACAAATGCTCCCCAACATCACCATGAGACACATACTTTCCTAAGCATATTATATATGTTTCTCATTAAGACCTGACAAGTTTTGAGGTATGTAAGTATGGCCAAACACTGCCATCATGTCCATTTACAATGGGTCACAGAGCCAGCAGGTGACTTCTAGGTGCCATGTAGTCACAGATCAAGCGAGTAGCTTCTGGATGACAGGCACATTGATATTTGTGATGCATAAAAGTACCATTAACACAGCATATGAATAACAAGCCCCAGTCCCATACCCAGTGTTGGTGGTGGGATCTAGACAGTCAATGTTCATGGGAATTACACCACATTAGTGATGTGGTTGCTTCTCCTCTAGTATCAGGAAATAAAATAGATATATTAACAGAAATCACATTGATTCCTTGTTCTGTGAAACAGAAAAGTTTATCACCTATATATTTTATTCAAGTTTTTCTTTATGATAATCTTTGAAGCATAAATTAAGCAAAGGCTTGAAAGCCACCATCAACAAGCAAAAACAAATTGTTTCCCATTGTACATTAGAAGAGTTTTGCAAGTTTTTCTTGATTTTCATTTAGAACTCTATATTTCAATCTCTCCTAAAAACTAACTTTAAAACATGATGAGAAAATAGAGTAGTAATCTCTGTGTCTTTGAAATGTACATTTTAGTCTGTTTATAGGTATTTTTAAGGTAACCCTGTGCTAGAGTATTTCATAATTTTCAATAAGAGGATCACTGAAGTTTTGTTATGGATTAAACCAAATTTCCAAATATTCAAATTATCTATGTTCACCTAGAATTAACCCACATTTTTATGCAATAACACACATTGGTGTATTTTATTTTAATTTTTCTGTATTTAAAGGTGATAATGGCAATGATGTAAGGGTTACCAAGAATTATTTGCAAATAACTAACACAGCATTAATTTCTCCTAAGTTAAATGACGTAAGTGGTGGGAAAGATGCCTCATGCATTTAGAATAAATAAATTAGGAAATTCTCAATGAGCAAGTGCATTCTCTTTGATTGTAACCCATGACAAAGGAAAGCATCTTGTCCGATGACAAGGATGTATTTCATCTGGTGGACAGCCACTCTGAGTAAAGTCACATGGGAAAGGCCTTGCATATTATATCATTTGTCACTTGCAGACACCCCAAGAAGGGTGTCTTAGCACCCCAGTTTTCAGGTCTGTGTACACAAGCACCCCTCTGGAAGGGGTGGTCTCACATACTGGAGAACCCCACTGGAGGCCCCTTGTTCTGATGGATTTAAACATGTCTCATGTCAGGAAGCACCTGTCACTTCCACATTTTAAATTCTGAATTCAGTGAAGCTAGCTTGCTTTATCCCCCATGTGGACTCAAATGTGAGATATTCAAATTTGGAAGAGTGTCAAGTCTTCTGCTAAGTGGCAGGTGCTCCAAACCTCTGTGGGGATTTCTGTCTGCATTGCTGTCTCCCTGACGCATGCTTCCAGAAGAAATTGGACTTCCACCTCACGAACTATAATGGGGATAAATGCTGCATTTGAAATGCCTGAAGGAAGGTCTAAGGTGTCAGGGGCCAGCAGGAGAGATGGAAACACAGAGTAGGACTGAAATTTAGTTCTGGGTTGCAGGGCAGACTTGCTGTTCCTGCAGCCTTCTGTGTGGTGGCCTTTGTATCTAAACCATTAGATGGGTTGTAATTGCATGTAAACAATGCCAATAAAAAATAGCTTACAGTGCACATAAGGTCAAACTCTAAGCACAGGGAGAAAACTCTACTTTCTAGTATCTGTGAATACTGATGTTTAAACAGCAGAAGGAATTCCTTTTTCTCTCCCACATCTTCAAGTAAAAAGTATTCTGAATACAGATTTCATTTTATAAATAAGAATGGCCCAAAGCACAATTGATTAAAGCCAGGTTTGTAACTGTTAACTAAAGGGCCACTAATCCAAAATTTTCTGTCCTTTCAAGAAAATTAAGTAAGCCCTAATTCTACTATGTCTTAAGATATAAACCAGGAATACCACCCAGAGGAAAAATTGAGTTTGTCTTTTTTTATTATTATTATTTAAGACATCTATCTCCCTGAAAGCAATTTTAAACTAATTACATTCCTTCCCAAATTAAAAAATGAAAACAATTCCAAATTTAAATATCATTAGATATTATTTTTTGACAAAGTGTAGTGTCTTTAGCTAACACTGAGGCTCAATCGTCTTTCTTATGTTTTAACTTAGAGAAGCTAATTTTCCCTCTCTTTCTCGCCTCTGAGATGGGATTATAAAGTATCTCCACCAAGCGATATTTTCATAAGTGCATCAGGACTGAGCTAGGTGTATGTATGAATACAATTAATATTGTTATATTGTCTTACTGTTGCTAACTTTAGGCTTCAAAACAAGACAAACATTACTCTACAACCTGTAAGAAAAAAAACAATATAAATATGATTAGAACAAAGGAGGCCATTCACAGAGCAAGACTTAATAGTGTGACATTTGCTCCTTTCATGAAGTCATAAGATGAGTTATGAACATATGTATTTTAGAGTATCAGGCTTTGTGGTCTAACTATTTAAACCTCAGGCTACAGTTAGGACTCCCCACCTAGAGAGGGTATGGACAGACAAATCTCAGGCACCCTGAGGTGTTCTTTCTCTTGCCTCTATGACACATGGCATAAGTGTGCAAACTATGTACAGCCATTAACTTGGTATTTGGAAGGTTGCCCCATACTTTGGTCTTTTCAAACCTATAACTGCATATTACTATAAGTATGTCCATTTAAAAAAATCTTTTTCTCTCTTTAAGTGAATCCAAAGAAATCTGGATAACAGTGATTTTATGTTTATTTAACAGCTATTTTTTAAAGTATATAGATAATTCTTACTTCCAAAGGAAATGCTAGATGGTGTATTTTTCACCTCAACTGAAATGACTTCCACTTTTAACACATAATTCACTGCTAATTTAATTTTTTGGTATTTAAACTCTTTTTATTGGTGTTCTATCTTCTCCTCTCTAAAATTAAATACATAAGCCAGCATGAAAATAACTCTGTGATCATAAAAAAAATCTAAGACAATATTGCAAGTAAAATAAGTGTCTTATTATGAATAGTAGACAACTAATCAAAGCACATATATTATGGTAAATATTTATTAAGTATATCTGTATTTTAAGAAGTTAATAATGTTTATATGAATGAGAACATTTATCTAGATGCATGGGAAAAAAACCAACCCTAAAGTTTGCTTTTGCAAAAATGGGCTCAGAATCAAATCTCTCCTAGATTTTGTATTTGCTATCTGGAAACTGGGAGAAAAATCTGTTTTTATAAATAAATCTCTGGCTATCAGTGGACCCGTAGTGACATTCCTCAGGCTTTCTACATCCTAAGATCGAAGAAGTAACAGTTCTGGGGTTGGTGCCCATTACATCATGGGTGCTGCTCTTCCACCTGAAGACCCCATTGGATCTCTAAAGGGATTGTTGCTAAAATTACCCATAGTTCAAAATGCCTCACAGCCTCAGGTATTTACTATCTGGTTTGTTTGGTTTTCAAGAAAGGATTTCCCTGTGTAGCTTTAGAGTCTGTCCTGAAACTCTCTCTGTAGACCAGGTTGTCCTCAAACTCACGGAGATCAGTCTGATTCTGCCTCCTGAGTGCTGAGATTAAAGGCATGCACCACCACCCTCTATTTACTGTCTTCACCTCAGTTTCTTAAGTAGTCTCTGCTACATGTCAACGTGTTTGTCTGGAACCAGAATCTGAGACTTGACTCTTCCTGCTCCAGAGGTTTTATGAAAAATGACCATGAAAGAGCATTTGGGAGCAGGAGCCCCCAGTCTCAGGTGGATTTCTAGGCGGGCTATGAAATTTAGGACCAAATTTTCCTTTGCCCCTTCCCCCAAAGTCACAAGGAAGATGCCCACACCTGAGAGTTTTCTTTTTCTACTTTTTGCTGTCTGTATATTTGCTTTCAGACTTCCTATGTTTAGGGTTTATTTTCTGCCTACACAGGAGGTTAAAGAGCCACTCATGGGAATCATGGTGATATCCACCCACACACCAAAGCTGTGCCCAGGGACATTCTGAATGGCAAACAGTGTGACCTACTACTATTCACCATTCGGAGTTACCCCTGCGTTGAAAGTTGCATCATCAAAATTATAACAAATGAGGGTGCCTCAGCTTGAGCTGTAATTGTTCACACTCCTGCTACTAAATCTCATCCATTTGGATTTATATTTGATTCAGAGAATGTGACATTTTTATTGTTTTCCCTATGACCTCAAGAAACGGCACCTTTGTGGAATAGTCTTACAGTTGTGTCCCTCAGGGATCCTTCCTCACGGGTCAAGGTTCAGTCATTCATGAGAGAAAGGCAAGTTTGTTTCTCAATGTCTTCATGTTCACCCTGTTTCCTTGCTAAACACATTGGTAATCACTTTCAGCATAATTTATAGTTAGTGTAACACACATCCGAGGAATGTAATTAACTGTAAAATGGCAAATAAATGATAAGTTAGGGAAGAACAATGGAAGTGGTAGGCTTTTTAAAAATAAAAACCACAAAACATCATTACTTAAATTGAAAATTCTTTCCCCTTTGGGATATTCTTACCCTCAGATGCTGTTTTATTGTTGAAATGGTTTCCCATGTAAAGGGCCCCATACTGTATTCTCTACAGTTCTCTCCCTTGGCCATTAATCTCTCCCAGGAAGCTGTCAGAACCCTTTATGAAAATCGAAATGTGCTGTATCCACTTTTCTTATCTTTCACAGTGTGTTATTTTGAGCAGCCTGGCAAGTTGGTTAAGCACAAACCTCAGTGTAAAATCATGTTAGGAATCCAGCCACACTCCGATTCTGCTACTACACCCACAATGGCCTCTACGATCGATATGGAGCATGCAGGTCTATTGTTTCTCACTTTCCTTGTCTCCTGGGCTCCTTCATTCACGATTTTGTTCCAATTCAAAGGGTTCCTTGAATGCCAAACTGTTTAGACACATTCATCTTTTTACTCTGTCCCTAATTGACCTCTGTAATTATGGGCTCTTGGAAGAAACAATTGTATTTTGTATTTTTGTACCTTCTTCTTCTTCTTCACTTCCTCCTCCCCCTCTTCCTCCTCCTCCTCCTCCACTTCCTCCTCTTCCTGATCCTCCTCCTCCTCCTCTCCTTCCTTCTTCTCCTTCCTTTCCCATAAATCATTAGCTAATCATTTCTATGTGTTCAGGATTTCAGATCAATTGTTTCCAATTCTTTCAAGGACTGCCTTCTTTTCTGTGTATCAAGTTCAAAGGAGGGGAGCGATAGGCTATAAAATATAGACTTTATGGACAGCTAATATATTTTAAAGTGGTATTTTATAGTTATAAATAAATGGGTAAAAATTTCATTTTAAATATACACTAGTCCAATAATTAAAGGAAATGGATTTTGGCAGATTATACTTTTAATTTTGCCAAATGCCAAATTGTCTTACACATAATGGGAAACATTTGCCTGCCATCTTTAGCAATGGCAGAAAGTCATCATTATCTAACAGATGCTGTTTATCCCTGGCAATGTGGGTTGGTCATCACACTGAGGATCTGTGGGCAGAGATTGTCAGACTTGGTTTTTTATTTAAACAGAGAAAACGGGGTAAATCAGAGGCACTTATCTTACAAAGAAACAAAAAAATATTTCAAAATGAATGAAATTGCTCTCTGAATCCATTTCCACTTCAATTCTCTCAATATCTTCCTTTTGAGATCTATGCAAGCAAACCAGAGAACTAAAAGATACAAGAATACACTTTACTTCCAATACACTGGCAATCTTAAAAGCTTATGAAAAATATCCCATATGACCACCATGATAGAAGAAACAGCCTAAGATGTTCCATGGTCAATGAGCACCAGGAGATAGCTCATGCATCACATCACGGAAACAGAATAAGAAATACTACCTAGAGAGTGAACCATGTGAGGTGGCTTATTGTAGGTCAGAATCACTTCCAGAAATAGAGAGGGAATGTAAGAGAGACCGAACAGGAGCACAGAGCAATGGAAAAAAATAGGAAAGGTGGTTGTGTGACTGCAATATAACTGCACAAGATGGTGGGTGAGTGGAAAGGAACCAGGATCCAAAACACTTCTGGGGGGTGAGAGTTAGATGAGTGCACATGTCACAGGCTTAAAATACTCTCACTTAGGCAAAGATGTTTTCATAATAGATAAAGGACAGTCCCGAAAAATAGCTTATGAAGACAGCTTTTAAAAAGTGTATCATAGAAATGGTGGGACAATAAAATAAATGAAATTTAAATTTTATGAAATCATTAAATGTAAAGTTATTGTCTGTTTCTTTATGCTTAAAGAAAACAAGTCTCCAGAGCTATAACAAACTTCCCCAGTATAGGAGAACCAGAAAACATTGATGTTGTCTTCGCCCACCTAACCATCTATCCATTCATCTACCTACCCACCCACCATAGACTCTCAGCTACACCTATTCATACAGTCATCAGTTCACCTACTCACACACCTATCCGTCCGTCCATCCATCCATCCGTCCATCCATCCAGGCTTCCATCCATCCAGGCTTCCATCCATCTACTGTTTTATTATTTTTACCAACTAGTTACTTAAATTCATGTTTGCTGAGGTAGAAATAGTATCAGAGACACCAGGAAGTCACAGAATAAGGAGACACATAGGCATAAGTGTATCATAATAACATCCTATTGAAGCAGTATAATTTACACAGGTTCTTATATAGTCTACAATGAAATTAGGATTTTAAAAACAAAACATAGACTTAGAAGCAAGTGTGATAATTTCTGCCAGTTCTCATGACAGACTTGATTGCTTTGTCGTCAACAATTCAGTTAAAAGAAGTTAAGGCTGGAAAGCTGTAATCAAGATCCAATGGCTGGCCCTGAAAGCATGTGGGGGTCTTTCCAATCAGCCAAGTGTAAATATGCAGAAGACACCAGTGCTCCTTAAGTCAGAATAGCCCAGTGGGGAGGTGGGTGCCAAACACAGACAATGATTTTCTTCTAAAACATTGCCTGTGAGATAAGGGCAGCATCAATAAAGCAAACAGTCATCTAGTAATTATAGATTCAGCCTTCAGTAGAGAGAAACACATGGGATTGCCTATGGTAGACATTAGCACAGTGATGTCACATGCTAGAAGCCTTACAAACGGAAACTTGAAGATTCAGCACATTTTGTATTGTGAACTGGAAAGATATTATAACACAAAACCCAAGTTTTAAGAAGGCACACTGCTCTTCAATGACTTCTGGTGAGAAGCCAGGAGATAGATGGCATTAGCCAGAAGGATTCTTTTGGTGCAGCTACCCATAGCACTTTCAGTGGACTGGTGAGAGAGTTAGAAAGGAGACTTCCAGGGAGTGTATGGAGCACAGGTGCAGTGACAGGAAGACCTGTGCCCATCACTTATCAAGCTTAATTTTTTTAAAAAAGGAGTAGGCTTATGTGCAATAGAAGGTTTCAATAGTTTTCCAACCTGGGTAGTCTCGTTGCACTCTAGTGCTTCTAGGTTTGCTTCCTCTGGTATGTTAGTTGTCTACCACAGGCATTATTTACAGATAAGACGAAGCTGATGAAACAATCTGTATGGTTTGTAGTATTTGAATTCAAAGTTTCAAATGTCCTGTTTGCCTTCTGTTGAGTTGACAAGTATCGTTTGATTTTTGAGAACTTCATGTTAAAATTTTTGTTTTTTGTTTGAAGTGTACCTTCCACACTTTATATTTTTTGTACTAAAGTTCCTTATACCCTAATTGATATTTGGATATCAAAACACAGTTAAGGAATCTTTTACTTCCCTTTCTCTTAGCTTATGTGTATGTAGGCAGGAACCATCTGATACCAAGGGATCTCTCTGAAGGATAAGTTCTGCATTTTGGCTGGGCCAGGTCGTTAAGTCTACATGTCTCCAGCCAGAAATGCCAGGATTGCAGGTGCCCACTGACAGGCAACTAGAGGAATCAAGATGTTAAAAACAAAAATCTATATCAGAACACACCTACAGGTACCCACTGCAATCACAAAGCAATTGCATTAATAAAAAACTAAAGCTTCAGCCTGGTACCTGTCAATCACAAATGATGACCAAATAATGACCACCATCAATTCCTCTACCAGTTTCTTTATGAAATGTACTTAGTAATGCTCTAGACACTACTCAGATACACAGAAAGTACTTTATAAAGTCAGTGTTGTTGCTAAATTTTACAAAAGAACCCATGCCTCTCAAGAGAATCAGTAGCTCAATGAAACAAACTGTAGAACTAGAACAGGAGCCTGAATGGAAGTACAAAGGAATCTGAGTGGCCCATGTTTTTGAGCACTGTCCGGAAGAGACCAGAACAATGTGTAAGGAAGCCTACCTACCTTCCTGCCACTGAGAACCTCGCTGTCCTGAGTCACAACTACATAAAAGATTCTAGGAACACAACCAGACACTTCCACAGGTGAGGTCAGTTCATGATTGCCAAGAAGACATTGCACAAAGGAACAGGACAGCTCAGCATGGGGGCAAGGAGGGGCGGGTGGTGGTGGTGGTGTTGAAGTCTACAACATTCCTTTTCCAGTCACAGATGTACCCCTATGCAGACAGAAGGACCTCTGACTCTGGGCTCCAGGCCTTTTTAAGGTGTCAGATCTGACTCCCTGAAACCTGGATGGAAGCATCACAGTCCCTGAAGAATGGACATGTCTACACATGTGCGTTCACACAGATGTGCAAGCTGCTTGTCTGTTCACCTGAAATTCAAGATACCGCAGGCAGGATCAACCCTGCATGTCCACCAAGGCAGAGCCTTCAGTGATGGCGCCATGGTCCAGGTTCAGCTTTAGCATAGAAAGAACAAATTTCGACATTTGAGACTATGATTTTGTGTTCACTTCCCCCGAAGAATTTATCACTGAAACTATCAGTATCTTGTCTGTAGGAACATTCTAGAGGCCTAGCAGCAGTCACACTGACCATCACGCACACTTTGCTGAGGTTTGTGGCTGAGGGCACGGAATCATTTTTCACAGAGCCCCCCACCTGGATCAGGTGACTGTGGGCATACATGGTATGTGGAGGAGGGCGGGGGCGGTGCACATAAACACAGAGCGTGAGTAATACTCACTGTGAATAATAAGCAGAGGTGGCATGGAAATGGGTCCATTCAGTTCTTCCCGTTAGTGTTTCCCTGTGAACCAGTGTGTTGGAGATAGACCTGGGGCCTCATAGCAGACTCTCCATGAAAAAGCTAAGTCTTTCAGCCATAATGATAACAAGCAGAAATAAAGTGCGTAACAAGATTTGATTCATAATTTTGTCCTCAAGTCAAAGTGGTAAATACCTCAGTATTTACCATCACACAGGTAGCATGACCCGCTATTTTATCTTCTGTTGATTTTAAAGGCCATATAAAAGTAGGTAGTCTAAGGTATACTATAGGGAAGGGGAACTTTGATTAACACAACCAGTTACAAAGCTCAAAAGTTAAACCTGAAGACTGAAGATGGGGACATTGATTCTTATTATGGCACCATGGAATTCTTGCTAGGGACTTGGGGTTTGGCAACTGTCAACGCCTGACTACAACCAGTCTTCCCCCAGAGGACATTCACGGAGACCAGCTAGCATCTGCTCGAATTATTATTTCATGTAGGTAAGTGAATTGAAATGATGTCCCCTCTTTACAGGAATACTCACATCATTTAATAGGAGAATATGAGGTCAATAAAAGAGAAAGAAAGAACACAAAGGTATCCCCTTATTTCCTAGACTTCAAACTCAATGTCTGAGGTTAATCTAGAATTAGATGCTGGGTTGACTGTACCCAGCTCACACTCAGCATACAGTCCCATCTTGTCCACTATGCTTCATTTAGAGGTCCAGGCTGGAGATAGGAATAACTGGAGCAGTTACTGCACCAGGGCTAAATTCTAGATGAGCTGCATGTGATCCTGTGTGCTCCACAGAGGTCACCTAACTCTAAAACCTGCACATCATCCCATGTGGTCCACACAGGTCACCTAACTTTAAAACCTGTACATCATCCTGTGTGGTCCATACAGGTCATGCAACTCTATGAAACCTGGTTTCATAAGCTCTGACATAAACCCAAGGCACTTCCAGGCAAAGTATTAGCTCATGACCCAAGGAAAAGAAATGAACCAAATTTTGTGTTATTGCTTATTTCGTTAATTAATGCAAATTAGTGTAAGGATTTATAGTAAAAAATATAAAATAGGCTTGGGAATAAAACTCAGTGGTAAATCAGTGGTCTAGTAAGGCAAGCCCCTTGGTTCAATTCCATGTACTGTGTGGTACATGTGTGAGTGTGTGAGTGTGTGTGTGTGTGTGTGTATGTTGCAAGGGCTAAAGCTATGCTTTAAGTTAAATCACTGCGCTTAAGAGATGCATCAAACAAAAATGCCTCTAACCTGTCAGCCCCATTTGCCCAAGGACAGACAACTTATTGGAATACTAGGGGCTGTGGCTCATGTCTCATAACAAGCCATATATTCTCATGTCTGTAAACAAACTTTGGTGGCCCCAACTGCACAGGATGTGCTTGGTCACATGTACGCAGGAGGTACAAAAGCAGGAAGTATGCCAGCAGGCATGCTTGCCTCTATTGGACAAAGGCAGCAAGCAGGTAGCCTTTTCAGTTTTGCTTTATAAGCAAGTGACTATCGTGATTCAGTGCCATTCAGTGGGAATCCTCCGTATGGACCTGGCCAGTGTCCATCTTCTGAGCCAGTATTTAGTGTTTGCTGCAAACCTGGCTCAAAAATTTTGGTGGTCATCTTATTCTCACATGGTGAGGTTTACAGTGTACGTGTGTGTGTGTGTGTGTGTGGTGTGTGTGTGTGTGTGTGTGTGTGTGTGAGAGAGAGAGAGAGAGAGAGAGAGAGAGAGAGAGAGAGAGAGAGAGAGAGAGAGAGAATAAAACAAAGAAAAAAGCTTTAAAACAAAAGTGTAGTCTGTAATTCATATGTCGCCGAATCCCTCCCTCCCTCCCTCTCCTTGTCGGGCATGGCAGCAGGCACCTTTGCCATGTCACCAGCCCCAGACACTGTGATCTAATATAATAGCTGTGTGAGAGCCATATGTAACTAGGAAGGGATGATGCCTCTGCAGTTGAGCAAAATAAAGCACATACTTTAAAAAAAAAAAAAGACTTAGAATACTAATATATTGCCGCTGTCTGTGGTTAAAAACTGTTCTCAATAATTATGCTCAAGCAGTAATCACTTTGAAAATGTTAATTGGGTTTGAAACTAATTGAACATATCTACTTATCTCATTGTTAATACAAAATTATTTAGCATGGATCAAATGTCCGTGTGAATAAAATATTTCTGGCCAATCTTTTCGTGTCAACAAAATGCTGTGTCTGGCTCCACTGAGCTCAAGGGGAAAATTCACAAATAAGATACAGTTTTCACAACAGTCCTTCTTACCACCATTCTGCCCACTGATTAATTGTCCTGAAATCCTATTTTGGTTACAAAGTTCCTGCTATCCATCAAACAACCCCTCATGGCATGGAGAATCAAATTCAAGGGCATTGTCCTGGAATTGATGATATTTTATGACCTGACTTCTGTTTACTTCTGATCCATTTTACCTTAGAGCCTTTCACAGTGACCTTTATGTAACGGGCAACCCAGTCCTGCATAATTACCACACTGAGCCGTTAATGATGGATCTCCCTGAAACACCCTCATTCTATGTGCCACACTTTAGAGTTCCACTTATCCTTTAAATTCCTCTTTGAAGTTCTCCTTGCTTATTGTGCCATATGAACAGCAGCATTTCTACCAAAGAGTGTGTAATTAGTGTAGGTCATAAAAGACCTTTCTAGAAAGTTTCTATCCACCCATATCCATGTACTATACACAACCAGGACATTTTAAAAGTGAAATTGTGAGATGGATTTAATGCTTGCACACCCATTTCTACTACATTTCCTTTAGGACCACTGTGCTCTTTTGTAACCACAGTGCTGTGGTTTGAATGTGAAAAAATCCTCTAAAGGTTTGTGTGTTGAACACTGGTCCCCAGAGGGTGCAATGTTTTAGAAGACTATGGAGCCATTCAGGATATATCCTTGCAGGAGGAAGTGGACCCCTGGGGTGGGGCTTGAGATTTGATAACCCAGTTCCACTTCCTCTTCACTCTCTACCCTCTTACCAAGGATGGAGGTGACCGGTTTCAGCCCTCTCAAGCCATCATGATCACCACACTGTGGGCTCCATCCCCTTGAGCTGGAAGCCAAACTGAGCCCTTCCTTCTTCTAGGAGTTCAATGTCAAGTAATTTGTGACAGCTACAAGAGAAGTAGCTAACACAAGAGTCTTCTGTTTTCTCATCTCTCACCAATTTGTATGTTAGTTAGAGAGTTGCTTATTTATGTCTAATGTATAAGTGAAATAATGCATAAATGAAAACACAAGTTTCATATTTTCCTAAAAGAGTCTAGATAAAAAGAAACAGGAAAATGAGAAGAAATAAGGGGAGACTTGGGTTCCAGGGAGCCCTAACACTACCTTGGTAGTGACCTGAGCATAGCCCGAGTCATCATCTCTAGCATCTGGATGAGTAGAAATATCAGGAGCTAGAGTTCTAACAGCCCCTAAGGGAAAACTCAGCTGACAATTCCCTTTATGCTTTAGGTGAAGCCTCTTGGATATGAGGCTGCTATCCTTGCTCTCTGCTCTTGCATTAACTCTCAACTAGCATTGCCACCGTACTGTTAATTTTTGTCCATACAATAAAAATCTGTTCCATTATGTCAATAAAAATGACAAAAAAAGCCAATTTGCTCCCTGGTGACACAACTCTCCACCCTATTACTACAGATAACATGTTAGTATCCAGTCTACTCCGGCAACTAAGATTCCTTTCAATTCTAGAGCCCTAGAGACTTACTCTGGAATCACAAGAAGAGTTTAAACATCACACTCATTGTCTGGGTCCTATATTGGTTCCCACCCTCAAGATTCTGCCAGCTTTTATAAAAATCTACTGTGTTACACAGCACTTCTTTTTTTTCTGTCTAAATTCTTAATAAATTACAAATGTCAATAAAAATAAATTCTAAATACTTTCCTCCAAAAACCTCCCCTTTCTTTGGCAATATTCTTTACTGGAAAAAAAAAATCTTTACTGGAAAAAAAAAACATTATTTTAAAGATAAACGATAAATTATTTTACTACAACTGTTAGATAAGAAGGCACTAGATAGAATTTTCTGTTTTTCTTTAGTCTGATCTGTTTTAGTCTAAATGAACTGCAGTAACCATTTAGTTTTGTGATTATTTTTACAAATATTTTATTTATTTATTTATTTGTGTGTGTGCGTGTGCGTGTGCGTGTGCGTGTGCGTGTGTGTGTGTGTGTGTGTGTGTGTGTGTGTGTGTGTGCCTGCTTGCCATATGAATTCAGGAATCCTGCAGAAACTAGAAACGGGTGCTGAATCCCCTGGAACTGGAGTTACAGGTGTTTGTCAGCTGCCTTCTAGGTACTGGGAATGTATCAAGTCTATTGCTACAAGGGACACACCAGGATGGAATTCCATCACACAAACTAAGTGAATCCACAACAGATTTTAAACATTTTCAAAACCCTGCACTCATACAGTGCCCTTCAGTTATCTCCTTCCATGTCTACCCCAGGGACTGAACTTGGGTCCTTCCTTAGGTTTGGCTGTCTGTCAGTCCCTTTACTCACTGAGCCACATTGCCAAAGCCCCTCCCCCATTAGTCAACTTTAACTTAATACTTCTGCAAAATACAACTCCCCTCCTAATAAATTGGGGTGAACAGCAGAAGTGTGAGTCCAGAAGATCCAGACTGGAATCTTAGTTTGCCAATTATCACTCCACCTATTAAAATGTCACATGACTTGTCTGAGTTCCATTTTGTTGTTTTTGGAACCACACAATCGGGCTAACTTGACCTCCTGCTCCTGATGTCATGGTAATCTCTGCTTTGGGGAAGCTTTTGATTCTTATTATCAACAAGACAGCATGCAGGAATACATAAGCAACAAAGCTGACTCATCACATCAAAGCAACGATTCTATAAATGTGGGGTGCTGTGCCTTAGAAAGTGATGGATACCGAAATGTCCCGAGGGAAGCATTGGTCATTACCACCCTTTTCTGAGGTCCGAGCCTAATGTACATTTGTCAACACTGAAGGTTATTGAGATCATGGGCATCCCTTAAAAAGTTATTAGAAACAAATGAGAAAATACGATTTAGCTCCAGTTTTAGGTGGTTATGTCAGGGGGTTTTGGTGAAGGAAGTATATAATCAGTATGACGGAAATCTGCAGAGGCCGCCTTTACATACTTTCTCTTTAAAATGATTTCTTCCCTTATTAAACTACCATTTTACATTCTCTCAAGTAAAATGAGCAGGAATGAACATTTACAAAGGAAATTAAACCCTCTTGATCTAGCCTGGTCAGTGGTCAGGCTGTCTAAGTGGGGAATTAGCCTGCAATCACAGATATAATGATAGCATATTATAATGAAAATCTGCCCTGGTTGGCTCCATTCAGTGTACTTAAAAATCCTTTAGAAATTAAGTTGCACCTATCTCTCGGGTAATGATATGTTAAATCAGATCTGATTATTGCATTTACAGATGCTAATTTGGGAGGATAAAAGTGGCTCCCATGTATTTTCCTCAAAGGATCCACTGCTTAAAAAAAAAAAAAGCCTGGATCTTTTAGTCTGCTCTTTCCAAATTTTCCACATACTTTTTCTAAATATGTCTTTCTCCCTTTTCCTCTCACTTTTGAAATGAGTTACCTCACTAACCCTAGTCCTGAAGGGACTGCAAAGTAGCCTCTAGAAGGTCTAGTTTAAAAACAATGCCTGGGGCTGGGGAGATGGTTGGTAACCCATAGAACATGATCTTCTCGAAGAAGACCTGAGCTCTGTTCCGAGCACCCAGGTCAGACAATTGCAAAACTCTAAGGAATCCTCTGGCCTCAAAGGACAAGCATATGTTGGTATAGACATACACACATGCACATAAATTTTAAAATCCTTTGAAATGGTGAATGTGCATGGTAAGAATAAATTTTACAGGCAGGGCCATCAGTTAAAATTTTTAGTGTCCCTTCAATGAATTTTTTACTATTTCTTGCAAATATTCTTATAACTTAATGAGAGCAAACACATTAACGTTCTCCCATGAGCACACTCATTAAGAACAAACATCTCATGTGTAATGTGTAGGATAAACCGCAGGCAGCCTACCCAAGCTGAGGCGCCCAAGCCAGCCTTCATGAGCATGCAAGGCAGGCACTTCCTTCCTGGATGAAGCCTGCCTCTATGTCCAGAGACTGCTGACAAAGAGACACCCATCCCAGAGACAACAATGAGGAAAGGACATGCAGCAGAGTCAGCCTCCTGAGCCAATGGGACCTTGGGAGGGGTTATAAAGGCAGGGCTAACTTCCTTAATCAATGAGTTTGCAGCATGGCTACTCACTGACTCCCACCAGTGCCTGAATCTTGGTGCTGCATCTTCTCATCCCCTCATCCCAAGTGGTGTCCAAGCAGGATTACCTGCAATAGTAATGGACTATAAACAGCTCACTTTTCTCCTTGATACTTCCAACCCAATGCTGATAGCCCTCAATCTGAGCTGCTGGCATGCAGGGGTCCCTTCCTTTAATGTGCCTCAGTTTTCACCCACAAACTAAATGCAGGAACAGACTCAGGTAATTCGTTTACTGCGCACATGCATTACCAGGAATGCCACTGGCTCTGAGGCTATCCAGTCGCTCTTTCTAACACAAGAGAGTAAAAACCCTGAAAACCTCCATTCTGTTGGTTTGAGGCCTGTTAGTGTGCAATTTCAGAAGCAGTGAGGTGACCCTGCAGTCTAGTGCAGAGGGATGGGTGATGGGGAATGTACTGTGTATGTTTATCTTATTGATTGTTAAATAAAATACTGTTTGGCCAATGAGACAGCAAGTATACAGGACTAGGAGTCAAAGAGGATTCTGGGAAATGTAGTAGAGAAGTGGTGATCCAGGCAGGAAGTGACATAGCAAGGAGACTCATATTTAAGTGAAGGAGAAACAGGAAGGGTCCTCTTTCTCCTTCCTCCTCCAGCGGCAGGATGTGAGCCACCGGCAAGGAGGGATGCCAATAAGGTGTCCGATAAGATAAGTCTTATAAAATATATAGATTTATGATAATTAAGACTGAGCTAACAGATGAGAATGCTAGTCATTGGCCAAGCAGCTTTAAACCTAATACAAGTTTCTGTGTATTCATTTGGGCCTAACTCGGGCTGGCGGCTGGCATAAAGCTCACATGTGGCAGTGGGGCTCAGGCAGCTTTTAGAGGAAAGATTTATCGTAACAGATGGACTGCTATCTGAAGGCTGTGCAAAGTCTCTGAACTGACCTCTCAAATGGTGTGTTAGTTAACAGTCCTTCCACTCTGGCATTTCTTGGAGTAATTTATGCATTTTATGAAGGTATGGATACACACATGTGTACTGTCTTAAACACTTTTGCAAATTGTTATCAGGATATTTAGGGGTGTGTGTGTGTGTGTGTGTGTGTGTGTGTGTGTGTGTGTGTGTGTGTTTGTGTGTGTGTGTGAGAGAGAGAGCAACAATTACAGAAGAAGAGGTGATGAATTTAAGAGCGAGTAAAGGATGCGAAAGGGGAGGAATTGGGGGGAGAAGGGGGGCAGGGGATGATACAAACACAATTGTGATGCTTTGAATGAGAATGTCCCCCACAGGGTTATGTATATGAACACTTAGTCCTAGTTGGTGGTGCTCTTTGAGGAGATATAGGAGGTGTAGCCTTGCTGGAGGGAGTGAGTCATTGGAGGCTGGCTTTGAGAGATTCAGCCCTTTCCCTACCCACAGTCTGCCCCTTCTGCTTTGTGCTTGAGGTTCCAGATGTAAGCACCTGTTTATTGAAATTTTACATATACCTTTCTATGCTATAATATATTAATTCACTTTAAATGAGTATATATTCAAAGCTATAACAGAATCCAACAGAATAAATTAGGTGGAATTTGGAAACTTGCATTTGGGAAATGACTTGAGCTCAGATCAATATATTCTGGAGAGTGTATTAGGATACCAATATTTATTTCTGCCTTAGATTCAGTTTCATTTGATCATGGAAAAGGGCAGGGAGAGAAAAGAAAAAAAACATTTAATATATTTATGGGGTAGAGGTCATGACAGTATGGACATGAAAGATATATATCCAATCTGAGAACAAATTATGACATCTGTCAACATATTAACCCAATAGCCATGTGCAGAACTGATGCATAGTGTTAATATGACATCATCAAAAACCACAACTCAATCCCAGCCATCCAAATATCAGAGTGTCAGAAAGCAGGAACAACACTCCTGGCCTAGGTAGGTATGATTGTATGCTGGTATTTTTAATTTCAAAATGAACACTTCTCATAACACTCAGACTAGTTACTCCCTGCAGCCTGTCAGTGAAACAACTTATTTTGGTGACAGCTACATTTGTAAACTTATCTCATTAATACATATTCCCAAATGCCATCATTTAGACTTTATATGTGTATAGGGCTGCGGAGACAGCTCAGTGGTAAAATGCTTGCTGCATAAGCATGAAGACTGAATTTGATCCTAAAACGTATGTTATAAAACTGGATGTGTAGAGGGTACTTGCAATCCCCGAACAGGGAAGGCTCCTGGGATGGACATAGCCAAACCAGGTATCTTAGGTTCTGCTGGGGACTCAGACTCAGAAAACACTGTGGGAGGGGTTCCCAAAGATGACACACAAGGCTGCCCTCTTCCCTTGTATACATTTATACACATAAATACACACACACTCACACACATGCATGAACACACACATACATATGCACACACATACATTCACATACACACATGTACATATACCACCATGTGCCTCCTGGACCACAATCCAATTCTTCAGAAGCTGAAGTGCAATTGTGAATCCCCTGCTTGGGTTTCTAAATGTGAGCTCTGCTAGTCTCCTGCTTCCCAGCACAGGGGTTACAGGTGCTGCTCCCATACACAGATTTTCTGAATGTGTTCTGAGAAGTCAAATTACAGACTGTACTGATGGGGAATGTACTGTGTATGATTATCTGATTGATTGTTAAATAAAATACTGTTTGGCCAACAAGACAGCAAGTTAGACGGGACTAGGAGTCAAAGAGGATTCTGGGAAATGTAGTAGAGAAGTGGTGATCCAGGCAGGAAGTGACATAGCAAGGAGACTCATATTTAAGTGAAGGAGAAACAGGAAGGCCCCTTTTTCCCCTCGCTTCCTCCAATGGCAGGATGTGATCCACCGGCAAAGGAGGACACCAACAAGGCTTCCGATAAGATAAGTCTTATAACATATATAGATTTATGATAATTAAGACTGAGCTAGCAGAAGAGGAATCCTAGTCATTGGCCAAGTAGCATTGTACCTAATACAAGTTCTTTGTATTCATTTGGGCCTACCTCGGGCAGGCGGCTGGCATAAAGCACACATGCGGCAGTGGGGCTCGGCTTCTTTTGGCGGAAAGATTTATAGTAACACTGTACCATCTCCCCATCTTGGCACTTATCTATAAAGAATTCTGCAAATTATAATTATCCAATTGTTTCTAACTTACATAAAATCACCAAGTGGCTCTTTAAGAAGACAAGTGTGAATACAAGATCTCAAGCCCAACTTCATGTGGAACAAAGGTGTCCTTTATAGCATGCTGAAAGCCAGCCCTGCCTCAGTCACATGTCCCTGTCGGTGATTCCAGCTGATGCAGATGGTTGATTCTCAGCTTGACATCCTGCACTGTGGCAGAGAAGTAGAAATTAATGCAGCTAGAAGTGACATATGGTTTGAAAACAGAGACACAGGGTTGGACATGAATAAAGGACACGAAAACAAACAGCCTTCGAAACCCACATGATGGGTGGGTGTTACGATAAATCTTTCCACCAAAAGCCGCCGAGCCCCACTGCCACATGTGTGCTTTATGCCAACTGCCCGCCCAAGGTAGGCCCAAATGAATACAAAGAAACTTGTATTAGGTACAATGCTACTTGGCCAATGACTAGGATTCCTCATCTGTTAGCTCAGTCTTAATTATCATAAATCTATATATTTTATAAGACTTATCTTTTCGGATGCCTTATTGGCATCCCTCCTTGCAAGTGGATCACATTGTGCCACTGGAGAAGGCGAACGGGGGAAAAAGGGGCCCTTCCTGTTTCTCCTTCACTTAAATATGAGTCTCCTTGCTATGTCACTTCCTGCCTGGATCACCACTTCTCTACTACATTTCCCAGAATCCTCTTTGACTCCTCGTCCTGTCTACTTGCTGTCTCATTGGCCAAACAGTATTATATTTAACAGTCAATAAGATAAACATGCACAGTACATTCCCCATCAGGTGGGCATGATGGTTCAGCAGGTAGAGACGCCTGTCCCCAAGTCTGACAATTTGAGTTCAATCCCTGGGACTTACATGGTGGTAGGAGAGAGCTAACTCCTGCAAGCAGTCCTCTGACTTCCATATGCATGCTGTGGCATGCATACAACCACACACATTGAAACCCATGTGCACATGTGTAGGGGAAGCTGTAGCCACGCCTTCTTAGGGGTTGGCTACAGGTGTGCCTGACCAGGCTTGTGACGGCGTGGTCAGAGTGACGTAGTGGGACTGCATTTTCGGTTTCGGTTTCTCTTTGCTGCTTGCTGTACAGACTGCTACCACCGGCTGGCTGGTTCGCTCTGTAAGTAAGGCTTTTCCCTATTAAATACCCTTATTTTTCTACCTGACTCCGTATTGGTAATTTCCCACCATACACATGTACTTATGTATACACAAAAAGAAACTAACAAGTAAATGAATACATAAATAAGACCCTTTATAATGTTTAATGTGATTATCCTAGCAGAGAGCATGGAAGAGATTTTTACTATAGCTTTATGTTCTGTAGGCTAAATCTAGGCTCAACCAGGTGGGCTATTTATTAATGCAGGTCTTGAGATAAATGTCTATACTTGTTTCTCTTTCAGAAAATCCAGATGAACTTGGGAAACATTCAGGGCCGAGAAAGAAACAAAAATTTCTCCACTGATGTGATAGGGTCTGACAAAAACAGGAAAGCAGACAGTGGACGATTTCTGTGCTGAGATGAACCTATGAAAAAGTAATGAGTGGATAACTGATATCACACCCAAGAAATTCAAATAAATGCCACAACCCTGTCAGAAATGGATCGTGATGGCAGGAAAGGCCATGTGGGGTGTGTTCTTTATAACAGTACATAGTCAGAAGAAAGGAGAGAGTTCAACCATTGCCCTCGGATGCCTACTCCTCTTCTTACCACTCACAGGAAGGTTGCATCCATGTTTTATATCACTGCACAACTGAGTGGGAAAGAGAAACTTAGGTTTATAATTTTGAAGAATATGAATCTATTTTCCTTTGAATTAATTTTAAAAGATGTGCCAGTTGCAGAAATGACAAATGTGCATGACTAAAATTGTACCACACAGAAGAATTAGTAATTGTCTATAAAATCAATGATTACATTTCCTCAGTAACTAACAAGCCTAGCGTGATAAATTCCCAATAAAACAAAACTATATAGAAATGGCAACCCTATCCTGAGGAGGTGCCTGTTAGTATTCCTCCTTTGTGTACATAACTCAAATAATTCCTAACTTTAATATTTTTCTAATCGTTCATATCACAAACATTTGATGGCCCCTTGTGTTATTGTCTTCAGATCATATGACAGATAAACCGTCTACTGACGACTAGAGCAGAAATGGTGAAAGGGGCTATTTAAAGAGCTCACGACTAGTGTTCTTGATATCACATAACAGACTGGTGTCACTCAGTGGTCCATAAGCTGGCATGGAGCCACTTTACAGAACAAACGGTGGCCAGCTGTGAAGATGACACAGCTGACGGCTTTAAATATGGAGAGCAACCTCAAGCTAACATAAAAGATTTCTCAGGTTGTCACAATCAAATGTGTTTCCCACAATGCCTGGTTCTCTCACCAGCCTGATATTTTACTTCAGTGGTCTGCTGCCCTCAGTAACATGGAACTTTTTATTGGCATTCCCTTCAGAAATTAAGTGGGTATAATAATCAAGTTATTATAGTGGGACTCAGCAAGGGACTCAGACACACATCACAGAGACCATCAACTGTCCACTACAACAAAGACCTACACAAGAACCTGTCTATGCCCACTCAGAGGTCAAGCAAAAACAGGCTAGTTTAATGTATGCTGAGTATTAAATATTAAATGATGCTGGGATATCACGTTTATTGTGTTACTGAGTTAAAATCTCAGTACATTTATTCCATAATTATTTCTTTAATGAAAAATATTTACAGGGGTTCATTAAATATCCAGTGTGGACAATAGAGGCAGAACTGTGGGGCAACATGTAAAAACGTGGTGACATTGATGCTCCACTCATAGTTTCCTAATTCACATTATAGGGAAAGAGTCTTTGATGGTTCCTCGATACTAAAGAGACCTTCTGTATTGAAAAACTATTATATAAATAGTCTAGAGGAAACATAAAAAAGTTGTGGGTTTTTTGTTGCTGTTGTTTGTTTTGTAAAGAGGAAGTTTTACAGATTTTAGTGCTAACACCAGACTAAATCTTCTTTAGAGAACATCCAGGAATGTAGACTGTCTCTATGAAATCTTATCTGCTACTTTATAATTGTAAATAGCTCTTTTTGAATATGTGTAAATTTTCCCGTTAGACCTGTGGCCATGGCAGTTTGGATATATATATATATATATATATATATATATATATATATATATATTGAAAGACCCTGCCCCTTAGCCCTCTCTTTCTCAAGTTTGCCTCCTCCTCCGGTCGGCAGCTGGTGGGGCGCGTGGTGGATGCCTCCACTCCTGCGCCTCCCTGATCCCCACCCCTGCCGGCCTCCACTTCCCCCGCCGCCTCACGCCCGGCTGGCCGCCGGTTCCCTCCAAAGCTGGTCCACCCGGGCGGGGCCCGAGCCCCCTGCCCGCCCGCCTGGCACCACGCCCCGGGGCTGGGGCCGAGCGAGGAGCCCGCAAGGCGGCCCGAGGGCGAGCACCAGGTGAGCCAGCCCGGGGCCCCGCCCCCGTGCCCCCGCCCCATGGGGAACACTCCGTCCCAAGGTCTCCGTCCCAAGGTCAGCTATCTGGACGCGGAGGGGGAATTGAGTCTGTTGAACCAGACACCAGACCTTGAGAATATGCTGATCTGGAATGGCTCTGTGCCTCATTTGAACCATCCAATAGAAATGACTCTGTATCTCACCTCATTTGAATGACTCTGTATCTCACCTCATTTGAATGACTCTGTATTTCACCTCATTTGAATAACTCTGTACTACGCCTCATTTGAATTATCCAATAGAATCTCTGTTTCTCGCTTCTGTATTGCGCTTTCTACTATATAAGGACCCCTCTCCCTTGGCTCGGCGCACTTGGTCTCACAGAAGCTAAGTCGCCCCGGGTACCCGTGTATCCAATAAAGCCTCTTGCTATTTACATCCAAGTTCGTGGTCTCGCTGATTCCTGGGTACAGGTCTCCTTCTACGAAAGTACCTCTTCGGGGGTCTTTCAATATATATATGAGACTGATGAATGACAGGTCATGTTTGGGGCAAATAAATGCTTTCTTGCTGAATTGAAAATACCATATTTTAAAATGTTGCTCTCTTGCACTAACCTCCAACAACCTGACTCTGCACCTCCCGTAGAAGGAGGTGTGTATCATACTATGGTAAGAAGTGAGACTGTCCCATTGAGCTGTGTCATATGCACCTTATAACCTGTGTCCTTCATATGACCTGGTGAGTACTTCAAGAAGCATATGCCATATGTCGTGCTTCTGCAAAGTGGGATATGGGCAGCCCACGACTAGGACAGTCAGCCAATCAAATTCTTCCCTTACTGCTCTTTCAGGAAGACCTATTTCTTACATCTGCACTGTGGACTGGTGTTTCAAAATGAACATTTGGAATGGATACACTTGTCATGAGAAAGCACAAGCGTTTTCCCATACTTCCTGCAGACTGATTAGGAGACTCTGAGCTTGTGAAGAAGCACTGATGGGTAGGATGAGCCTTTAATTCTCAGCGGCTCCCTGGGAAGCCCAGATATGCTTCCTTCTTAAGGAATAGGGAACCAGGAGCTCAGAATAAGCCCCCTTAGCACCAGATGAATGCATGAACCATGTGTTACTAGGAGCGTACATATAGATATTTTTCTGGCTTCAACTGGTCTTTCATTCTGACCATTCTTTTATTTTTTCAACTTTTTAAAATTTGAATTAGAAACAGAATTGTTTCACATGATAATCCCAGTTCCCTTCTCCCACCCGTCCTCCCCTACCACCCCTCAACTAAAACCCTACCTATCACATATCCTTCTGCTCCCCCTGGATGGTGAGGCCTTACATAGGGTGTCATCAGAGTCTATTGTATCCTTTGGGATAGGGGCTAGGTCCACCCCCGTGTGTGTTGGCTCAGGGAGTATTCCTCTATGTGGAATGGGCTCCCAAAGTCCATACCTATGCTAGGGATAAGTACTGAACTACTACAGGAGGTCCTGTAGATTTCCGAGGTTTCCTCACAGAAACCCATGTTCCTGGGGTCTGGATATTTGGTATGTGTGCCAGTACCAGCAGCTGCTCTGTTGCACAATATACCTTGAAAATATACTGAGCAGCTATGTTAAGAATATGGAGGAGAACTAGGGGGTTTACTCCCATGCATTAGAAGGCCATTGCACATGGCAGGCTAACACAATGGTCAGGATAGGTACTGCCTTCACTACCATGGGAGAACAAAGCCCACTCATCAAACCCATTGCAAGACACCAGGAGGGACAGTCTTGTTGAAGGTGTAAAGTGAAAATAAAGAGCCAAGCGTGTTGCAGGCAGTGGGAGCACCATGAGCGAAAGCTCAGAGGCCACAGTTACAAAGCATAGGCTATACATGGGAGGCCAGCAGGAGCCAGATCCTCCTTGGCCCTAATACCACCCCATGCTAATGATGGTCCCAGTACATCAAACAATCCAGTCAGGGAGCAGAGGTTATGCTTTGGTAAATTCACTGTGAATTTAATAATACTGCCCATGTCACATGTATCTTGAACATTCTAACATTTAAAGGGAGCAGATTCACCACGGAGGTCACTGGAATCATTTTTAAGTGAAATGTGTCCTGGATCAGTCACAAATAGAGAGGGAACAGATTCAGAGACAGTTCGTGTTTGAATGTAGAGTCCACATTTGCCCTTGCAGTGAGATGAAATAGGCCACCAACCTCCACATCGAATTATGCTTAGAACTTCAGATACACAATATAGAAATGGGTTCTTAAGACTTGCATATATTATATATATATATATTTTATTTCAGAATATATATATATATATATATATATATTCTGAAATAAAATGACTCATGTTCACCAAAAAATAAAAAAATAGGCACCAAAAGACAGATGCTTAAAGAGGTCAAAATTCCACTGTGGCAAGGGAGGGGAGCCCGGGGTCACAAGAGCAGAGATGTGAAGGAATGATTGCTTGTTCTCTTGAGCCTTTGGGAGCCACAGATTTGTGCCTTGTAGATCTGGCAGAGAATAACACACCTCTGCTTGTTCAGGTCACCTGATGGTGGTGCTTTGCTCCACAGGCCTGAGAGCGTCCAAAGCCAGATACTCTTGGTGTATGTTTGAATATAAAACTAGAAAATGACTTAATTCCCAGTGAGTGGGCTGCTTTGTGACTTATGTGAGGCTACAACTGGCAACTACTCAGGGCATGAGTGTGTGACACAGGGAAGTGATGTTCCTTGTTACAAGTGGAGCGAATGTACAGGCAGAAAGTGAACAGAAATGATCGACGATGGCGCTTGATCCAGCCCAAAGGGCAAGGAGAGACAGAAAAGTTCAATGACTCAACACATTGCTGTTATAATCCATCACATCTGGCTTGATACTTTCTAATTAAGTTCATTTGCCAACGACACATTCCACATTGTTGAATGTGAGAATATGTGGTTTTATTGTCAATTTAATAGATAAAGTATCTCAAGTCTTTAATTAAATCATGACCATGTATTTTCAGAGAGAGTCATTGAGCCCTCCCTCATAGCTGTGTATAGAGCCGCTCTGGCCATGTGTCCTGGTACATCTGCTAACACTAAATCAGTCACCCCCTTTGTTCTCTCCACCCTGTAAGGGCAGTTCTAACCCAGCATCACACATCACCAGTGTACTCACATTTCTATACCACCCTCTTGAGGCTGTTTTTAGGGAAATAATAGCATAGATGACAGAAATGAACTACCCACTGCAGCACAATTTGCCCTGGAGTGTTGCATGTCATTACCTCAGGAACAGGCAGTATGGCAATCACTCTGAGCACTGATAACTCGTAATTGTATGCTAGTCATAAATTATAGGTGAATGGCAGCTTGAGCTAACGAGTGCCAAGCTGCAGAGCAGGCGCTGTAGTGATTAGAGGAGATGTGGTTGTGGATGCATTAATTACTGATGTATTACAAAGCTTTTTGAATTAAAAAAACAAAAAACGGCAGGTTCTATAAAGTAGACACCAGGCTGGGTGGACACTTGGATCAACAAAGTGCCACACCTCAAGAAGCCCTGTCATCCTGCAGCTCAGAGAGGCTGACGCAGTAAGGGGGAGCAGAGAGGGAAAAGTGGCAGCTGAGACCCAAACACCCCATCTGTGGAGACATTTTCTTAAAAAAGATTCCTGCCAGATTTAGTTTATTTTGAATCAATTTAGAAAGAAATTGGTTATATTTAATCTCACTTCTGTTTTTTCTTTCCTTCTTTTACATCTTAAATTTTATTTATGTTATTCTTTGATGTGGGAAAGATCATTCTTTATTAACTGGAAGTCAGTATCTGCTCCTCTAGTGGAGATTTCAAAAATCTTTTTAAAACTCTATAATTTTATCATTTTGTTCCTCATTCCATAGAAATGTGTGTATCCAACCAGCATGGTCAGGGTGATGTGAAATTTCTGTTTATCCTGGAGCAGCTGAACTCTGAGGGAATTTATGGGTTAGACTTGAGATGAATGATTGCATGACTAGTCTCTCCTTCTCAGCTGGTGACTCATTGTAAGATATGTTGCACAGTTAAGCATCTTATTGTTTGCTTTTGCTTCGAAAACCTGAAACACAATAACCTCGTGTTCTTAACTGTGAGATTTTAAAATGTTTTCCCCAAAGTCTCTTAGTAAGAGTTACCACAAGATGAGTGACATCTGGACACAGAGCCAGGCATGCAGTGATGGGAATCTGTAAGTTTCTCTAAAGTGGTAACATAACAGAATACTTTCATAGGCACATTTAATCATTCTGCATTGTCATCAGGTGACATTTCCTACCTGATTCGCATAAACTGTGTCTCTGGGATATATCAGTCTGTCTAGTAATCCTCTGTGCAAAAGAAAAAAAAAGGTGTATGTCACAGTAACAATGGTTTTCTTGGGAAGGAGAGGCTTCCTACTTCTATAAATTAGCTTTAAGTCTTCAAAAGTGATTACCTCTCTGTGACCTCATTGAAAGTACTATTTCCCTTGGTCATGTTTTCATCAAGACACAAGTCAGAAACTGTTATTCAATGTTTCCTTGATCATAAAATACATAAGAATTGTATCATAAAATAACTGGTATTTAAAATAAATTAATATATTTCCTCTGCCTTGAGCTTCTGAGTGCCTCACAGATCATGTCTCCCTGTGTCCTCTGGGAGTCTGGCTTTCTCACCACTAGCCCCTTAAAGACAGAGCTTCATTACCTGCGTGCCTTTCCCTGGTGAACATAGCATCTTCAGCTGAGAGTATCTCATAATTATTTATGGAACAAAACATTTAAAGTGCAGCTAACTTTTAACAGACACAGAGTTCCCCAAAGATGACACCTTGTGAGACTGGAGAATGTACCTCTTTTTGTCTTCCACCTCACAGACTAATATTTGAAATTCCTCCTATCAATCAACTTGGACTGGGAGTCTTCCCTTTTCCAAAGTAGAGCAGGAGAATGCAAATATCTATATCACTTTTGTAACACATACTCAAGATCATATACCAAGGTATTTCAAATGGTTTAATAGAACTTCATACTCTGGTGATAGGACATTCATAATAAATACTGTACCCTGGAATATATTTTACTGACCAGCTCATATGCAGACATAGTAGTAAGGAATCTGTATTGGCTTACTTAATGTTCAAAATCATCTTATATTGTGGGGAGTTGAACACATCCAATGTCAGGTCTGTTCTCATGCCAGATCACACAAAGTGAAAATACAGAAAATTGTGTGATCAAGAAATTCCTGGAAGCTACCACGGATGGTTAAGAACTACACAAGTCTGCAAGTCTGTGCTGGTGTCCTGACCCTGCACTGGTTGTAAGTGACAGCATCACTCAGGGTCTAAAAAGAATGTTTTCAGCTGCTTTGCATCACTGCCCCTTAAGGTATATTGATGGCATCTTATTAGCTTGGATGTGAGAGGAAAGATTTTAAATAAGTAATCCAAATATTGATCCTTAAAAAGACTTAATTCCTGGATTGTAGGAATATTGTGTTATTTGGATAAATGTTCCTTGCAGATAAATTTAAAGAATTTGAGACACAGAGATTGTCTCTCAGCATCTGCTGGACCCAGGATGCAACAGAGACACTTTGTGAAAGCAGATATCTTCTCTCCTTGCACCAAAATAAAACCGGGGAGAAGCAAAGAAAAGACTGGGTATTTAACAGAGCAGCGGACGATGTCCTAGTGAGGCAGGAACCAATGTGTAGAGGATCAAAGTACAAGGAGGTCAAAAGAGGGAAGACTGACATGGGCAGCATGGGAAGGAGTAGTGGTCTGGCTTTGTTTTGATTTTATACAAAACAAAACAAAAAGTTTAAGACAGTATGTGTTTTAAGTGTGATCTTGACTAAGCTTCATTTAAGTAGGACTAATGAAATCCATTCCACATCTTGTCTCTGTTCCTCTGTTTCTCCCCCTTCTTTCCTTTCTTCCTTCTCTGCTTTATATCTCCCCTTTTTCCTTTCTCTCTCTTTCACTGTAGTAGCTGATTCCAACCTTCATGCTATATTTTCCTTCGGCTCACTTATTATGCTATATAAAATTTTTCTATATGGATTTAACCTGGCCTAGAAGGCAATCGTGGACTTAGCAAAACTGTCCTCACCATTATATCTCCTCTGTAGCACGGATTCTAGTTGGTCTTAATAAAAAAATAATAAAAAAAAACAGAGATGGATACTGGCATTCAAGCTGAAGATCAGACAAGCAAAGCAGCCAGGCCACTAGAGAATTCTCACTTCTACCAACACTCAGACCAAAGGGGCAATCCTGTCTAGAACGACTGCAAACTGCAATGCTCTCCAGCAAAACTCATACTCCCTGAGACTGCCCTCAGCGCCTGCTTTATATCCCTCTCTAGTGCTGGGATTAAAGGCATGGGCTCTGTTACTCTTTTAGACTGATTCACTTTCATGTAGTCCAGGGTGGCCTTGAACTCACAGAGATCCATCTGCCTCTGTCTCCTGAGTGTTGTGATTAAGGTGTGGCCACCACTATCTGTCCTTTGTGGCTAATTAGTAACTTAGCTCTTTACTAGGTGTGTGGCTAACTAGTGGCTTAGTTCTGCACTCTGATCTTCAAGGAAGCTTTACTTGTTAGATTATAAACTTCGCCCCACACATACTCACACTCTGCCTAAGCAAAGCCTCCTGAAGAACATGGCCCACAGCTTAGCCAGGTTCAACCAGAATATCCAAAGGATTGGTTTCCACACAATGATTTTTCTCTTGAAAATTTCCAATTATCTCTTTTGCTGTTCAAATAATTTTGGGATTTTCCAACCTTAACAATATTTCAGCCTAATTACATTACCCTGATGCATGATAATATTCTTTTATGATTAAATAAATAAATAAAACAAAGTAACAAGTATGTTTATTTACTCTGAGGATTATAAATGCTTTTGTATGGATTCTGAACCACATTATTAAATTTGTTTTTCTTAGGAGTTTAACAACTATTAAATATAACTACTTTAATAATAGTAGCATTCAAAATAAAAATATTGTAAATACTGAGGAGTTTTAAATTAAAAGCATACACCACTTACTAGTTTTGAATACATCACTGGTGAAATAATCACTAAAATTTATAAAGTTAATGGTGGCATATCTTGCTTTGCTAGCAATATTTAATAATGATTCAAGAGCAAGATATTTCTGAGTCTTATGTAATTAAAAGTTCTTTTAAAAAAGAAATTAGCCTGTTTAATATGCAATGGTAGAAAAATCACTTTAGTGGAGTTCTACATCTGATTTCATTAGAGATCAGCATCTCTATTTTTTTCTATAAATATGACAGACTAACACCGAGGCACTGAGTGGTGTACACCTGGCTCATTCTGCCCTCATCATATTTGCTTAGGTTCTCACTGAATTAATGTCTGCTTTAGGGAACATCGGAGTGTAGGGAGTCACCCTAGCCCCGCCCAATAGTCCTGGGGCAGGTACCAGGTGGACCTGGGGACTCGCCCATAAGGGCGGGGTGAAGGAAAGCCGGAATGACGTAAAGGGGCTTCTTAAGGGACTGCACGTGGGGACGGGGCTCTCTCTTTTTGTTCTGGCCGCGCTGGGTGGGTTCTTAACTTAGCTCTGGCCTGTGTTTTACCCGGCTGTGCTTTGAAATAAAGAGACCTTAACCCAATATCTGGCGCCCAACGATAAACGAACCTAAAGAGCCAACAAACACCCAAAAAATCCAGATTAGGGACCTTAACCCAATATCGGAGGGTATCAGATTGCTGTTTGTGGACACTGCCTTCTCTGATGGTCTTCACGCTCACTCAGGGTAGAGAGCAGTGAACACTGACTTCATTGATGGTCCTGATTCTCAGGGTGGAGAGCAGTGGACCCAGCCTTTACTGGTGGTCTTGATGCTCAGGGTGGAGAGCCAAGAAGAAACACCAGACTTACCCAGTTCCAGTAAGACGCCTGACGTCAGAGACCCTATTGCCTACCTTTATTGTCTGTTATTTCCTGCTCTCTAAGAGATTTAAGCTAGATCACTTATTACACAAAAGTTATGAAGCTGAGTTAAAAGAGACTGTGTATTTTTTTTCAGAAAAGCATCTAAAATGTCTCAAATGTTTTTGATGGCAGGTTTGTAGCGTGTGGTCATCATAATTTCCACAGTAGAACACGAGTGGGACTTTATTTGGAAAGCACTGGGAAGACATGGAAAGTTCCTGTCTTCTCAAGTCCTGTGCTGTCATGGATGCATTTCCTTGCTCTTCAGCCATGGAGGGTGTGTTGGGTTCCACATTGTGAGGCTGAGCCTACAGACCTGAACAATCCAGAAACCCAACCAGTGCAGCGATCCCACTGGTAGGATAGAAGGTGAGGTAGAGGCCAGACTGGGAATTAAGCTGGGGGTTCTACTAGAATCAGGGACTGTCCTTCTGTCCTTCTTCTCAAGCAAACCATGTACACCACTCTAAAAGAGAAATCTTGGCTTTGAAGAAGCCCCTGAGCACAGAGGAAGCCTCCTGCCTCTCCCTATGCCCTATGCACCACAGTGTGTAACCTCCTGGCCTTGTTCTTTCTAGTTTAGTTTCTTTTCTATAAAACTGATGTTTTCCTTGTAGATCTCAGGAAATCTCCCTAGTGCCAGATGTCTCCTCGGACATATAATGGATCCCTCTGATATGGTATCTCTCATCCTGCTCTCCTCTATTCTTCCCCCCACTCAACATTTCTGCTCCTCCATTTCCTCCTCTCCCCTCCTCTTCTCCTCCTCTCATTCTGCCAGCTTCCACTCCCCTACCCTCATGTTCCCAGTTAGGTCAGGAGATCCTGGCCCTTCCAATTCTCCAGGGTCCATACATTTTTCTCTTAGAGTCTTTCTTGCTTCCTAGTTTCTTTGGTGAAGAGGATTGTAGGCTGGTAATACTTTGTCTAAAATTCATATATGAGTGAGTACATACCATGTTTGTCTTTTTGTGACTGGGTTACCTCACTCAGGATGATTTCTTCTAGTTCCATCCATTTGCCTGCAAATTTCAAGATTCCATTGCCTTTTTTTCTGCTGAGTAATACTCCATTGTATAAATTTACCACATTTTCTCTATCCATTCTTCAGTTGAGGGGCATCTAGGTTGCTTCCAGGTTCTGGCGATTACAAACAATGCTGCTATGAACATGGTTGAACATATGTCCTTGCTGTATGAACGTGCATTATTTGGGTATATGCCCAAGAGAGGAATTACTGGATCTTGAGGTAGACTGATTCCAATTTTTCTGAGCAACCACCATACTGATTTCCAGAGTGGTCTTACAAGTTTGCATTCCCACCAGCAATGGAGGAGTGTTCCTTTTACTCCACATCCTCTCCAGCATAGATTGTCATTGGTGTTTTTGATTTTAGCCATTCTGGCTGGTGTAAGATGGTATCTCAGAGTTATTTTGAGTTGCATTTCTCTGATGGACAAGGATTTTGTGCACTTTCTTAAGTGTCTTTCAGCCATTTCAGAGATCTACAAGGATGACACGAACTGACAATCTAGGCAATGGTGGAGAGGATAACCTGAATGCCCTTCCCCTATAATGAGACTGATGACTACTTTATATGCCATCCTAGAGCCCTCATCCAGTGGCTGATGCAAGCAGAGGCAGACACCCACAGATATACACTGAACTGAACTCTGGAACCTAGTTGCAGAGAGGGAGGAATGAAGATCAAAGCTGTAGGACCAGGCTGGTGAATCCCACAGAAACATGTGGCCTGAACAAGGGGGAGCACATGGACCCCAGACTACTGTCTGGGAGGCCAGCACTGGACTGATCCAGACCCCTGAACATGGATGTCAATGAGAAGGCCTCTGCACTCTAGGGGGGCCCTGGTAGTGGATCAGTAATTTTCCCTGGTGTAAGAAGGGACTTTGAGAGCCCAGACCACATGAAGGGATGCTCTCTTGGTCTGGACACATGTGGGAGAGCCTGGATGCCAGGATGATGTGGTGGACTTGGGGGAGCCCCTGTCAAGGGCCCTACCCTCTCTGGGGAGTGGAGGGGGAATGGGATGGGAGGCAGGTGGGGTATTGGAGAGGAGGGGAGGGAGAGGGAGAAGGGATTAACATGTGAAACAAGCTTGTTCCTAATTTGAACTAATAAAATAAATAAATAAAACTGATGTTTTAAGTGGAGTGATTTTTCAGATGACTTGCTGCTCACAACTTTGAAAATACATTCACATACAACCCCCCACACACACACACAACCAAGGTGGCTTGTTTGGGGATAAGGAATGCCACTGAATCATTCATTGTTTGTTTGCTTGTTTTGTTATTTTTTGGAAAAGAAAGACTAACTTCTAGGGACAGAACTGCTGTCTTGGCAGTAAGATCAATGCCAGGAACATTGCTAACATTCCCTCAGGCCACTGCCCTCCTTCAGTTCTAGAATCTTCATGATTCCTCATGAGATTAGAATGGCTATTAAGGAGGATACATTTTGGACCACTGTTATGAGAACCACATACACATAACACTCATGTATATATGTGTGTGTGTGTGTGTGTGTGTGTGTGTGTGTGTGTGTGTGTGTGTGTGTGTGTGTGTGTGTGCTCATGCACACATGTGTGTGCTATAGCTGGGAACTGGCCACACACTGCTTCATGCCACCTGACCAGGTCTTCACAACCCAAGAGAACTTGTGACCTCTCTCTCCCTTCTTAAGTGATCACGTCCACAGACAATAAGCTACACCCTAAGACTGGTATTCCCACAACAGACTACAAAACTCAATAAAAACTCCAAATCTGCCAGAAGAAAGTTGATATTTTCTTTCTTTCTTTTTTTGTGCTTTGTTTTGTTGTTTGTTTGTTTGTTTGGGTTTTCTGAGATAGGGATTTTTTCTGTGTAGTATTGGCTGACCTGGAACTCCCTCTGTAGACCAGGCTGGACTTGAACTCAGAGAAATCTGCCTTCCTCTGCCTCCCAAATGCTAATATTAAAGCTGGGTGCCACCTATACCCAGAAGTCTTGAAGAATTTTAAAAAAATTTGCTGACTTAATGTTTATTCTTGGTATGTTTGGCATGCTATACTAGAAATGTTTTTGTTCCCTAAAAACCCCCACCCCAACAAACAAACACACACACACACACACACACACACACACACACACACACACACACACTACATTTCTCTGTGTAACATTCTTAGATGTCCTGGAATTTGCTTTGTAGATCAGGCTGGCCTTTAAATCATAGTGACTTACCTTCCTCTGCCTCCGGAGTGATGGGATTAAAGGCATGTGCCACCATTGCTGGGCTTGGGAAGTTGATATTTTCATTCAAACATTTTTTATTAACTATTTTCATTTCACTTAAGAACTCAGATGACCTCAGTATAAACAAGTCAGCAACTCTGCCCCAATCTACTTGTGGGAGTTACTAAGGATCCCATAGAAAAGCAGTGGGGGAAATCCTTCTCACTCTGAAATGGCAGTTCATTTGGTGTATAGCTAAGTTTACTGGAAGGTTTCCGGTGAGTATGTAAAATCTAGGTACAGTGTCTCCTTGGTTTTTATTTTCAATAACTGATAAGTGAATTAGGTTGAAGGGTCAGTATGCTACTGGAAATGTTGGCAAAAATTGTGTTTGTAAGAGGGTGTGGAGGGTGTTCACTAACATGTATTTTGTGTGTGTTTGTGTGGCTTTGTGTATGTGTGTGTGTGTGTGTGTTCATTATGCTATCTTTAGTGCAGAAATCTATTTATCTTTCAGTGTTTGAATATGAATTAAGGCTGTTTTTAAAGTTTTTTTCTGGGACCAATTTCTCTGTGATTTACTCTAAAATGTAACTGCTTCCAGGGCTATGTCTGTGGTAGAATCCATGTGTAATGTTTTACTTGGAAGCCTTTCTCTTCAAATGTTGTAACTGCATCTCCTCTGAGAGCAATGGATATATTTTGAGTGAAAAGTCACTAGAATAAAAGGAATCTTTCAATATATTTTCTGATAGATTTGAATGGAAAGTTTTCACAAATTACTTGAAAGCAGAGAGCCAATATTTGCTAAGTTTTTTGTCTGATAAACTTATTCTGTAATCTATCTAGAGATGCTAAAAATTGAGTTTATTATGGAAAACTTATAAGATAATTATAGATGGCTGGGTCAGTGAGATATAAAGGCTAAAACTACAAAGTTCCAATTTTTCCCTGATTTTCAAAGTCCCTGAGATAATGCTGGCACATTCTACTATCGTTGAGATAAACTCACTGCCTAAGGGGACTCTGAGAAACTTCAAAATGGTCCAAGAGTGAGTGTCACACACTTTGTAGTTGACCTCTTTAAAAACACCCCAAAAGAGCAGAACCTAAATGACCTTCACTTTTCAATTATCTTTGTCTCAGTTAGAAGACACTCACATGCGGCATGATACACAACAGAGCATCTGTCAGGTTGCATACTTTTCTTGTCTTATTAAAAAATTTAAAGAATATTTTCTTTGCAAAATTGTAGTGGAAAATATTACAGAAAATAAATGCAAGGTGAAAGAAAAATAAAAACAATTCTTAGCACTAGAATAAAACAGAACAACAACAACAAGGGGTTGCACTGTCCTCATACCACACAGTCTTTGCTTGAACACAGTTTTTGTAAGCATTTTCTCTTGGCTATTCCCACTTGGAGTGAGGTGGGGCAAACTTGAGTGGTGAGAACTGATAGTACAGTCAAGGGGAGCCATCTACACTAACCTCACTGACACCTAATAACCTAATAAGTACCTTCAGTTTCAGTGGTCATGGTGATGGAGGCATATACGTGATGTGAGAAAGTACAGGAAATACAATGACTGATGATTATGCAATAGAAACATTTTGTGTTATTTTCTGTAAGCAAATGAGGATTAATCATAAAATTTAGATGTAGATCTATCTTTGCATTTATGAATCTCTGCTTTCTTCCTGACGTTAAATTCCTTTCACCTGTTTGTATAATTGTTTAGCTATGAGTTCTCTACAACATGTCCCCATTTTCTACCCTGATGTCTGTGGTATACCTTAAAGAGAAATGGAGATGAAATGACATGTCAGTTCTGAGTGTGTATTTAATACCCACCAATCTCAACCTGAGGAACAGTTTCCACAGTTCACAATAGAGACAGTGTCCAATTCCTTTTGCAAAGCAGGGGTGGGTGAGCTTCACATCAGACCACCCCAGCAAAAAGACTGTGAAACTGTTCAGTTTCAATTCTGTATTGTATATGATCATGTTTTTTATTAATCTTAAAATTAGATGAAATTGTTAATAAAACAAACAAAAATAACAAGAGTAGATAGAATAACATGAACAGGACAGCCCCGTGTGATGATGAATTGGCCCATAAAACAGATCAAATAAAGTTTAAAAAAATGCTCTCAGGGTTAGGAGAAGATTCTACATCTACAAGTAAAAGTTACTGGATGATAACAATACAGTGCTTCAGAAACAAACAAACAAAATATCCATAACACAAGTAGAAAAGTCTGAAGACAACTTAAAATAAAAAATACACAATTGAAAGTGGTACATTCATTAAACATGAAGGTTTTAAAAAGCTTTAGTTTAGTTAAAGTATCCTCTGTTTATTACAAATCATTTATAGCAGTGATAATTGAGGATGCTGATATCTGAGGGTAAATGGAACTGGTCACCAAGAGAGAGCTAAGTACAAATGAGATAGCACAATACAGAACCAAAAGGGCCACTGAGAGTAGACATGCCAGTTTTCATAGTTGTAGCACACAAGAAATGCCTGAAATTGAAATGTCCCTAAATAGCACATATGCTAATTATTTAGAACAAGGTGTCACATGCAGAAGAGACAGAAACAGATGTTACAAGAGTAACTTCTGAGGAGACCAAAGTCATATTGGAAAGACTGATTAATCGTTGACTTTTAAGTAATGCATATGGATTGCTTTGATAAAAGGAAAATTCTATCTAAAAATAAAACAAGAATTGAGATGCAAGCTGTTACTATTTGTGACTGTTCATCGTGGGAACTGCACTGCTCTACAGAGATTACAGTTTGCAAAGATTAATGTAAATGCTCCTTGTGTTGAGATTTGCTGTAACTGTAGCAGGGAAGATACTACCTAAGTACCAACCAAAATGTGTTGTATCTTTGTAACCTCATTCATCTCGCCTAACAGTTAAAGACCATATAGTGTGTTAGAAAGATGGTCACTTCCTCATCCCAAAGTGAAGCATGTGGAAAATCAGCATAGTAATACACCTAGCCTATGAGCCCTTGCATTGTGATCCCTGGGTATGTCATTTACAAACTGAGTCCAAATCCCTTATCTCACAAGAAAGTGTGATGAGGCTCAATTTCCGTAATATAAATAACCAACTCCAGGCTTAAACTTCAATGTACTGTGATCCAGTTTCTCCACCAAGTACTTAATTCTATCAGTACTAAAGAACCTATCCTGAGCCCAATGTCTCTGTATCCCATAATAATCCTATGTTATTCCTCTCTTGGAAATGTTTTCCTGTCCTACACTTGTCTCTCTTGCCTACTCTGTAACGTTTAGACATCACTTCCAAAATCCTCCTGCCTTTCAGACTGGGAAACCAACCTGCTTCTTTTAGCCCCAAAAGATCTCAAATTCAATGTTGTCCCCCAAGAATTTCTGGGTATAAACATGCTTTGTTCTGTGCTGGAGAGAACTTAGAATCCAACAGAGATCACAGAAAAGCTGTCATTCTAGACAGCTGTAAGAAGTCCCACAGGAAATGGAAGCTTCTCATTCTTTGAGAATGCATAGAAGGGGAATGTTACTTGAGGAGATTGCTCAGGAAAGCTTGGTGGTTCATTATGAAGTAAAGTTAGAGGACACACACCTCAGTGGAAGACACAAAGACGTCTTAGGCAAGGCCACCATAAAGTAGAGAACTCCCACAGGGGGAGGTTAGCTGTATTCTGATACTGTGTGGGGTGGAGGAGTTGACCTGGAGCTTCAGGACCTGGGATATCATTCACAGAACCGGGCATCTCAAGAATTATCTGGATGGCTTACAGTGGATAGCAATGGAGGAAGTGATTACAGAGTTTAAACGATGATTGAATAAAAGTATGTGCAACAGCACCATATCAGATATGGCAGAGAACACCAGAGGAAGGCTGTACAAGACCCACTAACTGGGTGAAAGACTTGCTAAGGCCCACAGAAAACTGGGGATAGAGAAGTTCCCCTGGCTACAGCGCCTGAAGGACACAGCATGCAGCTAAGCACATGGTCAGTGCCCAGGGGCTCCAGTCGTGGCAGGAGGAAGAAAGCCTCAGCTGAGATGTGGAAGGTGTTTAAAGTTTTGTAGAGCACAGGAAGAGAGAGGAGGCCCAGAGAGACAAGGAAAGGGGAGGGGGATATTTGTTCTTGGAGCACACCTGGGACAGGACCATTCAACCTTCAGTCAGATAAACAAGCCATGCATATGAGCCTTGCTTACAATAATATTTAATACATTTCTTCACAAAAAAATCCATAAGGTAGTTAATTGTGACATTATCACCACCTAGTTCTTTCAATCACAAAATGTATACCTTTAAACATTAAGAAAAAAATGTAAAGGAATTTCAGGATAAGTGAAATATTCAATAATACTCTAAAACTTGAGGTCCCAAAGTGAAACCTTTGCTTCTTCAAGAATTAAAACTAAATTCCAACTTGAAATATGGGTTGATTGTCCAACTTTGAACTTCTAAAGTCAATATTGAACTCACTTATATGCTTTTTTTCTTCGCAGCAACTTCCATCAAGCAACACAGCACTCTCTTGAACTCCCATGTCGTTAATCATGGAACTACAGTTCCTTTACTCTGATACATGGTGTGGGCAGTGAGCAGTGTCTTTATATTCCCATATAACCCACCTAGAATCCTGGCTTTGTTCACTTCAGTGCAACACTCTTCATGGCTGAAATCACACAGCTATTAATTTTAAAATGCCTGACTATTGTTTTGCTTTGTCTTTCCAGCTTTGTAAAAATAGCCACAGCATCCTTTACTTCCTTCTAACAATGCTAAAATTCCTTCATCGAGGCTGAGTGTTTATCTGAATTACATAAATGTTGACTGATTAGCTTGGAACAGGCTTTACAATGTTTGGATACAGTTAAATCTCCAAGTGGTCTCATACAATCAAACAGAGGACAGCAGGAACAAGACAGAATCAGCTAACTGAACTCTGTTCAGTTAGAAAGCGCCTGTCACTGAGATTAATTTAGGAAGATAACAGTGATTATAAACAAAGTACAATTTACAAAAGTGTATTTCTAGGGGGAGAAAACCTTGAAGGGATTAACATCCACACACAAGGAAATTGTCCTCTTCTATTAGTACAGATGGGAAGATGAGGGTTTCTATCTTGTTTGTGAGCTAGTGCCTGACACACAGTCTTCAAGGGACATTCATTTATGTTCTTGATACACATGCAGTACTCATGAATTCTGGGAATACAACAAAATCCATGTGCAGGCTACATGAATTTGATAAACCTGAAAGAACTGTTCAGTCATGCAAAAACCATGAGTCATGATCTACTGTGGATCATTAAAAACACTTTGCAGTAAAAGCCATTTTTCCTGATCTTCTTAGCAAGTGTCTGCAAAATTCAAGCAAAAATGGATTCAAAATTAAGATTATTTCAAAGCAACAAGTAAGCCAAAATGAAGTTTCACCATTCTGCATTGATGAAGATACAGATAACTTGACACATGTATTATTTATTATGTATTATTTATTATGTAGTATTTATTACCATTCTGCAGAGGGAAGTGCTGAAGGATTCACCCCTTTGAATCATGGGTAAAGGGTGCTTTTCCTGCATTTGTAAAGCACAACAGAGTTCACTGCATCCAAGAATCTTTGTGTCTGGAAGTTCAGTCAAGTGTTATAACCAACAACACATTCAAAAGCAATTCTGTCATCCCCAGCTGTCCTCACAGAAGTTTAATCTGTCTGTGAACACATCATGCTTCAAACAAAGATCTGGATGGAAGTTTCACAATGGAAAGTGAGCCGTGGGGAGTGTGTGCAGAGGTGGGAGTGTCTGCACACATGGGGAGTGAGCCATGGGGAGTGTGTGCAGTGGTGGGAACGTCTGCACACATGGGGAGTGAGTCGTGGGGTGTGTGTGCAGAGGTGGGAGTGTCTGCACAAATGGGGAGTGAGCCATGGGGAGTGTGTGCAGTGGTGGGAACGTCTGCACACATGGGGAGTGAGCAGTGGGCAGCGTGTGCAGTGGTGGGAGTGTCTGCACACATGGGGAGTGAGCCGTGGGGAGTGTGTGCAGTGGTGGGAGTGTCTGCACACATGGGGAGTGAGCAGTGGGCAGTGTGTGCAGTGGTGGGAGTGTCTGCACACATGGGGAGTGAGCCGTGGGGAGTGTGTGCAGTGGTGGGAGTGTCTGCACACATGGGGAGTGAGCAGTGGGCAGTGTGTGCAGTGGTGGGAGTGTCTGCACACATGGGGAGTGAGCCTTGGGGAGTGTGTGCAGTGGTGGGAGTGTCTGCACACATGGGGAGTGAGCCGTGGGGAGTGTGTGCAGTGGTGGGAGTGTCTGCACACATGGGGAGTGAGCCATGGGGAGTGTGTGCAGTGGTGGGAGTGTCTGCACACATGGGGAGTGAGCAGTGGGCAGTGTGTGCAGTGGTGGGAGTGTCTGCACACATGGGGAGTGAGCCGTGGGGCGTGTGTGCAGTGGTGGGAGTGTCTGCACACATGGGGAGTGAGCAGTGGGCAGTGTGTGCAGTGGTGGGAGTGTCTGCACACATGGGGAGTGAGCCTTGGGGAGTGTGTGCAGTGGTGGGAGTGTCTGCACACATGGGGAGTGAGCCTTGGGGAGTGTGTGCAGTGGTGGGAGTGTCTGCACACATGGGGAGTGAGCCATGGGGAGTGTGTGCAGTGGTGGGAGTGTCTGCACACATGGGGAGTGAGCAGTGGGCAGTGTGTGCAGTGGTGGGAGTGTCTGCACACATGGGGAGTGAGCCGTGGGGCGTGTGTGCAGTGGTGGGAGTGTCTGCACACATGGGGAGTGAGCAGTGGGCAGTGTGTGCAGTGGTGGGAGTGTCTGCACACATGGGGAGTGAGCCGTGGGGAGTGTGTGCAGTGGTGGGAGTGTCTGCACACATGGGGAGTGAGCCTTGGGGAGTGTGTGCAGTGGTGGGAGTGTCTGCACACATGGGGAGTGAGCCATGGGGAGTGTGTGCAGTGGTGGGAGTGTCTGCACACATGGGGAGTGAGCCGTGGGGAGTGTGTGCAGTGGTGGGAGTGTCTGCACACATGGGGAGTGAGCCGTGGGGAGTGTGTGCAGTGGTGGGAGTGTCTGCACACATGGGGAGTGAGCCGTGGGGAGTGTGTGCAGTGGTGGGAGTGTCTGCACACATGGGGAGTGAGCCATGGGGAGTGTGTGCAGTGGTGGGAGTGTCTGCACACATGGGGAGTGAGCCTTGGGGAGTGTGTGCAGTGGTGGGAGTGTCTGCACACATGGGGAGTGAGCCTTGGGGAGTGTGTGCAGTGGTGGGAGTGTCTGCACACATGGGGAGTGAGCCTTGGGGAGTGTGTGCAGTGGTGGGAGTGTCTGCACACATGGGGAGTGAGCAGTGGGCAGTGTGTGCAGTGGTGGGAGTGTCTGCACACATGGGGAGTGAGCCTTGGGGAGTGTGTGCAGTGGTGGGAGTGTCTGCACACATGGGGAGTGAGCCGTGGGGAGTGTGTGCAGTGGTGGGAGTGTCTGCACACATGGGGAGTGAGCCGTGGGGAGTGTGTGCAGTGGTGGGAGTGTCTGCACACATGGGGAGTGAGCCGTGGGGAGTGTGTGCAGTGGTGGGAGTGTCTGCACACATGGGGAGTGAGCAGTGGGCAGTGTGTGCAGTGGTGGGAGTGTCTGCACACATGGGGAGTGAGCCGTGGGGAGTGTGTGCAGTGGTGGGAGTGTCTGCACACATGGGGAGTGAGCAGTGGGGAGTGTGTGCAGTGGTGGGAGTGTCTGCACACATGGGGAGTGAGCCGTGGGGAGTGTGTGCAGTGGTGGGAGTGTCTGCACACATGGGGAGTGAGCCTTGGGGAGTGTGTGCAGTGGTGGGAGTGTCTGCACACATGGGGAGTGAGCCTTGGGGAGTGTGTGCAGTGGTGGGAGTGTCTGCACACATGGGGAGTGAGCCGTGGGGAGTGTGTGCAGTGGTGGGAGTGTCTGCACACATGGGGAGTGAGCAGTGGGCAGTGTGTGCAGTGGTGGGAGTGTCTGCACACATGGGGAGTGAGCCGTGGGGAGTGTGTGCAGTGGTGGGAGTGTCTGCACACATGGGGAGTGAGCCTTGGGGAGTGTGTGCAGTGGTGGGAGTGTCTGCACACATGGGGAGTGAGCAGTGGGCAGTGTGTGCAGTGGTGGGAGTGTCTGCACACATGGGGAGTGAGCCGTGGGGCGTGTGTGCAGTGGTGGGAGTGTCTGCACACATGGGGAGTGAGCAGTGGGCAGTGTGTGCAGTGGTGGGAGTGTCTGCACACATGGGGAGTGAGCCTTGGGGAGTGTGTGCAGTGGTGGGAGTGTCTGCACACATGGGGAGTGAGCCTTGGGGAGTGTGTGCAGTGGTGGGAGTGTCTGCACACATGGGGAGTGAGCAGTGGGAGTGTGTGCAGTGGTGGGAGTGTCTGCACACATGGGGAGTGAGCCGTGGGGAGTGTGTGCAGTGGTGGGAGTGTCTGCACACATGGGGAGTGAGCAGTGGGCAGTGTGTGCAGTGGTGGGAGTGTCTGCACACATGGGGAGTGAGCCGTGGGGAGTGTGTGCAGTGGTGGGAGTGTCTGCACACATGGGGAGTGAGCCATGGGGAGTGTGTGCAGTGGTGGGAGTGTCTGCACACATGGGGAGTGAGCATGGGAGTGTGTGCAGTGGTGGGAGTGTCTGCACACATGGGGAGTGAGCCGTGGGGAGTGTGTGCAGTGGTGGGACGTCTGCACACATGGGGAGTGAGCCTTGGGGAGTGTGTGCAGTGGTGGGAGTGTCTGCACACATGGGGAGTGAGCAGTGGGCAGTGTGTGCAGTGGTGGGAGTGTCTGCACACATGGGGAGTGAGCCGTGGGGCGTGTGTGCAGTGGTGGGAGTGTCTGCACACATGGGGAGTGAGCCGTGGGGAGTGTGTGCAGTGGTGGATTGTGATGTTTACGCAGTGCACACACGCAGTGGGCATACACAGTGTATGTACAGGAGTCAGCTTCACTTCCACCATGATTGTTTATGATCAATTAGCTTCCCCTCTCCACAACTTCCTCCTCTCAATCACTTCCCCTAAGACCTTCCTGTCTGTCATGTATTTCTCTTGAGAATATCCAGCTATTCTGAAAGTAGCCGTCGCTTAAAACATTCATGAAATTTTCCTATGAGTGATGAACCCACAGTGTCGATACTTCCATCATCCATCCCGATTCAATATTCCTCATTCAGTGCTCTGTGCTCTTCACTGGGGTCTGAGTCTAGCGCACAGGAGAGCCTTTGAGGGTCAGTCATGGAGCTACCACCTGAGACGGGGGCTTCTTCCTCCACATCCCTGTTCCCACCCTTTGTCCACCCAGCAATCTGAGTCATCCTTTAGCTCTACAACTGAGCCTCCTTAGGATGTACCAATTCCCTAGACTTCCCAGCCATATTGATGCACACATGTGAGTGTACTCTACCCACACACATATACACACATTCAAACACACATACACATACCAACACACACATATACACATACAAACACAAATGTATACATATATAAACACACATATCTAAGCATCCACACATATAATCATACATGCACACACATACACAATACAAACACACACAAACACACACATATATGCATACACACATACAAACACACACATGTAAACACATACATATGCTTTGAAAGCTATCATATATCCATAATGAGCAGGCCAGAAGACAAACAAAAAAAACAACAAAATTAAGATTTGCATAATTCTAATGGCTGCTTTGGGCTTGAACCAGTTTGAGTGGAATTTTGGGAGCTTCACCAAATGGTTCAGTCCTTTTCAGTCTCAGTGGGATTAAACGAACACAGTGTCTCATCTCAAATATCTTCAAAGGAAAAAAAATCACAGACTTCACACAGTGCACATGAGAAAATGCTGTGTGAACTGAGCATCCACTGGCTGTCCCATGATCATATGGGGAAATTTCTGAACACTGATATTCCCAAACATTAATATTTTTCCTAGCAAGGACATGGTTCATATCTGTCTTAACTATGCTCTATTTGTATAAATGTAAGTATGAAAATGACAACAATAATCTAATAAAATTAAAAAAGTGTATTCTAGAGTAACCCAAACATTTCTATAAGCCTATAGCATGTTTTAACTATTTAAGCCCTCCTAAAAATCCACAGAGGTGAATCCTGTTTTCTCCTAACAAGGTACAGGAAACCTCTAGATAGAATGGTTTGGTCACCCAGAACTCTGTCCAATGAGTGTCCAATGGACCCAGGCAGTTTGTCTACTGGATTCAAGCCCTCAGTATTGTGTTAATACTCTGAGGAGATCTGGGGCCTCTTCTTCAAAATGTAAGAATAATGTTTCCTTTGTAATAGAAAGCATAACCCTACCTACACATCAGCATGAGTCCTAATTGTCTGGGAAGAACCAGCTCTGCTAAAGTGTTGAGAACACTACAAAACTCAAAGCGTGCTGAGTTTCCCTTGAACTGTCTCCATTCACTTCCCTTTCATGTCTTGAAAACATTTCCTTATGAGTCTGTGGAATAAAAAAAAAAATCGCTCAGATCAGTTCGGTAAGCACTTTATGTGGGCAAGCTCTTTTAATCTTCATAGGGTTATTATGTAAGAAGACTGGGGACTATGGTGGAGGTTAAGTAACTCGCCCAAGGTAACACAAACAGACATTCCCTTAGTGGGAATTTAAATGCAGGCAGGCTAATTCTGCATTCTGCATGGCTGTTGTATTTCCTGGAGTTTTGACCATGATAGGGAAGAATGTTCATTTGTGAGCTTACCAAAGGAATAGCTTGAAAATGTATGGATGTATATAATGAATCACATATATTCTCATTTTTTAGAAACATTTTTATTTCCTGTACATGAATGTCCCCCCTTTGTGTATGCTTGTATATCACATGCGTATATAATATCTTTGGAGGCCAGAAAAGAGTTAGATGCACACACACACACACACACACACACACACACACACACACACACACACCAATAGCAATACAACTTGACTAAAATTCAGAGATCCAGACTGATACATGTGGGCTGTTCCAAATAAGGAAGACATGGAATTGAATGATGGGGATGTCCTTCTGTATATATGCTTCTCTTATTGTCGATGAAGAAAATACTGTTTAGCCTATAGAGGCAGGAAGACAGGCAGGACTAGGAGACAAGGAGAATTCTGGAAAAGGTAGAGAGACTGAGATGAGACGGGAAGTAGCAGCCAAAGGAGAAACAGGTCCGGGCGTTCTCTAGTAAGCCAAGACCATGTGGAAATACATAGATTCATAGACATGAGTTAAGACAGAGATAGCCAATAAGAAGCCCTCGCCATTGGCCAGCAGTTTCATAATTAAAAAAAGAGAGAGTTAGACACCAAGAACTGCAGCTACAGATGGCTGTGCACCACCATGTGGGTGCTGGGAACTGAACATGGGAACCTCTGCAAGAGTAGCCACTGCTCCTAACTGCTGAGCCACCTCACCAGCCATGCACACAGTTTGATTATGTCTAGATGTGGTCACCATGGTGCAATTGTGCAATGTACACAGTTAAAAGCAAGAAGGACTACCTTGACTCTGTCAAGAATAACACTTATTTTATAACAGTGACTTCCCAGACGCTCTAGGAATAGGGTATGTAGAGAGTGCTTAATCTCTCTCTAATTGATAGACAACTGGCATTGTTTTAACATACTTGTCAGTGTGATATACTCAATAAAATACTATTCTTCAACCACTGGAGTTTCTCATGTTTAAACAGGGGTAATTTTTTGCATAAAAAGGAAATTAGATTGGGAAACAGTTGAGACACATCAGCTAAGATGAAATAGCAAACACTGTGGAAGGAGAAGGTAGGGAGACCTGCAGGACATGGGAATCTTGAAATGCTTACATATATATTTTTTATTCTTTCACTTCAATCTTATCTGAAAAGACACAGCTAATTAAATTTGGTTTCAATGTGTGAGGGTTCTGTTTTGTGGAAAGGTAATTGTGTTTTATCATTTCATAAAATATAGCTCAGCTACAAAAACATTTAATCCTCTAAATCCAGGATATTTATCACTGGCTTAAAGTTGGGCTCCAGGCCTTCCCCACAGCTGGCCATTAATCTCCCAGATATGCTCCGCACAATAGTGCATTATGGGACTTTAAAAGGAGCATTTGTCTTGGCTGAGTGAATGCTAAAATGAGACTTCCCTCCGCAGTTCTTCCCAGTACCCTTTGCACTTACTCCACTCCCATGTCACCTGGTTCCCATTTTTTCACTTTTATTTTTATATTTCCTTCCTGGAACATATGCCATGAAGCGTTTTCAAATTCCAGACACACTCAAAGAGCTCCAGGATTGTGATAACACATCCTCTCAATTTACTGAGCTACCTACAGTATGAAAGAGAACACCCCCACCCAACCAACACTCTAATATTCCAAAGATGCTCCCCTGGAGTGTCCAGATTCCAAAGGTCCACTCTCACCACTGTCACTGAAGCACTGTTTCCTAGCATCATGATTCTGCCACAGATAACTCAGGACCCTTTAGCAGTTGCAAAGGTGTGAGAAGCAGAAAGGGAGTGTCGGACCTGAAGCAGTGAGTGACAGAAACTAAGAGTCAGTCAATACGATAGTCTACAAGAGTGAAATACACAATATACGTTTTGATATTATTATCGTAAGGCAGAAACATTTCATGAAGATGTTTTGGTGCAATAGAAGTAGGAATTTTCACATTGGTTAAGGAATTTGCAGCACTGCCATTTTAGAAGAGAAGACTTATTCATCTTGAAATCTCAAAGAGTTTTAAAGTCCAGTTATCCCCCAGATCTGCTTAATCCAGTATGTTCTTCAGCCTTGGATGACTGAATCCAGAAAAAAGAAACAAGAAATGGACGGGGTAGGCACTGAAAGAGCTGTTTGGGGGTCTCAATGGAGCCCTGGCTTCAGCTTCATATCTGGCACACCCAGGAAATAAAGAGGCAGAGGAGAGAGAAGGGGGTTGTTTCAGCAGGGACCATGAGGAAATCAGTCACATGGCAGTGATCTGGGGATTGCTTGGGAAGGGCTCAGTGTGGACAGGAGACAGAATAATGCTACCTGATGAATGCACAGATGACCAAAGATGGAGGGTGCAGAAAGACAGGGGTCACTGAATTCATCCTCACTCTGGCTGCATGAGCAGAGATGTGCCTGGAGCATGCTGCAATCCCCTTTTGACTGAGCAGATATAGAACACATTGGAGAAAACACCAGCTGAAGTAAGTACTCCACAACATTTCAGCTACTGAGTATCAAGAAAATAAACAGTCCTGTTTGTGGCACAAAAGGGAGGAAAATTACATGCATTCCTAGCCGAGGGGAAAATCTTGAATGTTGGGATGAATCAGAGAAATCAGAATATATATATATATATATATATATATATATATATATATATTATACTGCTTTATCAAAGCCATTTATTTTCTGAGTCTCTTAGCTACTTCTCTGTGTAATTAACTCTCTGTGAGTTTGTTTATGACATAATCAGCTTTGCCACATGCAACTTGAAAGGGTAGTTATTCCTTCCAAAAGCACCCATTTTGGGTATTTTAAAATCATTAGGAGATTCTTCCCCAGCCCTGAGCTGCTAATGAGAAAAGAACTCAATTCTTGTTCACGAAGGCCACTCCACTCCAAGCCACAGATGAGCACGAACAAAAGAGCAGTCTGCCTGCTGCGAACATTGCCCTGTAATAGCAGAGGCAATCATAGTCTATCCCAAACAGCCTGCCGGGCACCCAGGCATCGGGTGTTGGCTGGTCACTGAGATGGTCTCAGATAGACCCCAGTGCTCACCCCAAATCACAGAACACACAGAGGCCAGGAGTCACAGCCTTGTCTGTAAAAGATAAATTAAAACTGAGCAAGTATGGTGTGAAAGGAGAGGAGGAGAAAGGGGGTTTTCAGGTATGGCTGATGCAGCATGCAGGGAGCATAAGATTATAGATATGAACAAAATGGAAGGGCCAACAGATTCTACTATGTTTAATAAATTACAGATCTTGCCATGCCACACATACAACATGTGTCTGTTGTAAACCTCCAAGTGTCCAGAGAAAGCAAAAGGAACAAAAATCTGTGGTTAAATGAAAATAACAGAACAACCGCCCAAGCTACTTACTAAACCACAGACCCCCTAACTACTTTTAAACATTTGCCCTGTACTCACAGGTTGGTGTGGCTCTCACCCTTCATCAACGAGTCTTTTCTTTGCCACAGATGGAGATTATTACAGACCCGGAACCAACAGAAAATGCAAAGCCATGGGGCCCAGCCCCTGTGGAAACAGCTACAAAACAGTCTTGCACACAAGGGTCAGGGACCATTGTTGAAACATGGGTAGGAAATGGTAAGAGCCAAAGACTTGTGTCTCCTGGTAATGTCAGAAATTATACTTGTGAAGTCTTACCAACTGCCTAAACATGAGCTAAATGAGGGGAAAAAAATGTCATGCCCAATTGGACTAGGGAAAAGCCCACCAGGCCTCCACCCTACACAAAATCTACAGACAACCAAGAAATGCTCCGAGTGGGGGAAATGGTGGTCACTGAGAAACAGTGTGTACCAACTGGTTTCCAAATGAAAACACACATACAAGGAAATGCATATCTATACCTTTTAAGTAAAAGAGGCCATTAATCTGAAGGAGTGGGTATTTGATTGGGTTTGGGGGGAGAAAAGAAAATGAAGAAATGATGTAATTATAGCCTCAAAAGCTAAAATGTTAAAGTGAGAGATAATGTGACTCTAACCCTCTGAAGGAACATACATGACTAGAGAGTAAGCAAAGGCTACATAGCCTCCTGCCAGATTATGCTTGAGACCTGAACTCACAAGAGTCATTCCTGCAGTGATTTCTGCATTTTTGAAGTTCTTAACCATTTCGGCAATTTAGAACACACATGAAGGACCCAAAGGTTCAAGCATGAATTGCTTAGGTGAAGATAACTGAGTTACTGAATTCAGAAAAGAGAGTAGACAGAAGTGGCTGGCATGGCAGAAGAAAGAGCGTTTTAATTCCCTAGAGCAAGGGCACAGCTCCCTTCAGTAGCACAGAGCCACGGTCCTCCCTCCTGCTGCTCCGTGGAGGCAGCACTGAATCCAAGACCATGCGCTCTACCCCGCCCAGAGGAAAACTCTTTCCTTTCACTCTGGAAGATCACAAGGCAAAAAAAATATTACCCATACTCTTCTCATTTCAAGTATCCAAATTATTCCAAAAAACCCAAGTGGCAGAGAGAGGAATGTAATCCGATTGTGTGGGTTAGGTTCCACAGGCGGAAGCAGTGGGTAGAAAGAGCCAAGGCAGTAAAGCCCTGCTTCAAGATCTAGGTATGTTTGCCTGAGCTGCTCCTGGAGGAAGTTCTCAGAGGTGAGCAAGTCCCAAGTGCACACAAGCCTCAGCCCTTGCTAGCCAGCTTTCCACTCACAGATGTTCAATGAAAACTACATAAATTAGATCCGCCTTTAAAAATGCTTCCAGTAGCTGTTTGCAGAGGGAAATCAGACAAGTGGCTATTTTGAAAGCTGATATACTGGGTCAGAATACTAGACATATGATAAAAATTAATGCGCCTCTAGGATCCAGCTGCAGGTCCGATCAATCCAACATCAGTGTTTTGTTTCCTGCGTAGGACACATAAGTAATCACAGTCCATTCATGATTGCAAATGTTATTAATGATTTTAATACATCTTTAAATATGACCCAAGTCCATTAAAAATCCTACCAGCTTGCTCTTTAAATTTATGGGAAATGAAGTTTACAGCTGACCGTATATCGCACCAGAAAATACATCACAGAGAACGTTTACTTTCATGTTCAGTAGATGAGTGAGTATACTCCCCCAGGCCTAAGGAAGAGCCCCAACTTTTTTTGTAGAACACCATATGAATGAATAAATAAATAAATAAATAAATAAATAAATAAATAAATAAATAAGAAAGAAAGACACGGGAAGCATTTCCTGATGTAGAGGCTACATTGGAATTTCTCAATCAAGGTTGGTTTTCTCACTTTCATACTTTTATAATATCTGAGACTTTTTTCCCAGGCTCTGGCCACATGTAAATCATAATACATATCTAACTATCCTACTGTTTTCTCTGACCCTTTCTCTTCTCTGATGAACACCCTCAGTCCAATTACCCAATATGTTCCCACCACTTGATGTATGCATATTGTGTCTGCACAGCACAGTGTCTGTACTAACAATTGGGGTCTGTCAGCACCAGTCTCCAGTGTGTCTGCAACATTCCTTTTCTGTCAGAGCTAAATGGCTGTGATGTAGTAGTCGTGGTTTTGTTGACAAACAGCACATTGGCTATCCAGAAGTTGTTAGTCTCACATAGAAAAAAAAATGACATTAAATATGCCATGGATACCGGAATACATGGAGCTTGCAGAGAAAAAGATGTTGCTGTTTAACAAGGATAAACAAAACTGCTGCCCTCACCTCATGAATTGTGTGCAATGGTTTTATTCAGAGTTCTGGCAATAACTGTTACAACTTGAGTGGGATGTACGAACATACCCTTCCAACGAGTCCATCATCTTTCCCAGTTGCCTTTGAGGGCATCACAATAGCTGGTGTTCATATCCATCCTGATATTCTGTAAAAACTGGTTGGCCATAGACTGAAATTCCTGCCAAAATGCATCTTTATAGTTGATTTCCATAGTCTTGAATCATATTGTGCTTTTTGTCATTTATCAATTCTAAAATGATGACAATTTTGTGAAATTATTTCTAAAAATATGTCTTTTAGAACAGTGCTGATCTACAAGGTCAGAACTTTTATATTGGTAATTTGGTAAGATATATAATATGAGTTCTGACTGGATATGTCATTAGTATCATTTTTATTTTCACCAGATTTAGTTCACACCAGGGTGGCTGACAGAAGGATCAGCTCAGTTTCAGCTACATAGTATATCATGTCTACACAGGCCCTGCCTGAAAATCCCAATGACTTAGTTCTAGGTTACTTATCCCTCTCCATTTCATTTTGATGATGACAGAGTTCTCATCACATCGCCTTCATGTGACTTCTTAGATGCGTTGATGCCCATACTTTCCTTTTGTACACCCAAGCCATATTTGGAAGTCACAACCACTTGATGTTCATAGACCCTCCTGGTTCAGTGCCTTCCCCCAACAGTGTTCCCTGGAATCAATTTTACTTATTATTTCCTTGTGCCTCTGGTCTTTAGAGATGTTGTGATATTAGAGAGACAAAGAGATGGTTGCTCTCTCTATTACACTGTTTGATTGTTCCTGTCCTACTCCTAACAACAGAAACTCCACAATCTCTAGCTGAGCTACGTAGTAGCCTCCAGAGGAACTTGCTCACCTCTACTCTGCTTCCCTCTCCCTTACTCTTCAGTTGCAGCTAACACAATCACATACATGGCCCTGTCTCAGCTTTGGCATCTGTTACCATCTTCTCTAGTTTCTATCACCTCTTTGGAGGACCCAGAAACCAACTTATTTATACTCTGTAGCTCATACTCACTCTCTACATATCATGTAGGTTCTACACGTGAACTGCCTGAGCTTAACTGCTCGTGGGAGGGCTATCAAGGGTCCTCAGACCTCTAAGGACCAGGGTTCTGCTCTTTGGAATTTCTTTGTTCACTACATACACTCTCAGGATAAGGTACATAGAACAGAATGCATTTACCTGCACTCTGTTTCCTAATTAATTTAATCCAATGAGTTACAAATCATTTTAAATAAGAACCAAATATCAAACTTTATATTGTAAAATCTACATATTGTAACTGTTCACTGAATGCCAATAAGTTAAAAAAAATGTGGGAACTACTGCATTTATAATATCATTCTCTATTTACTGCAAAATAAATTGGCTTAGGTTTCATTTGGGGAGAAGAATATTAATATCATAGGTTAAATATTATAGCTGCACACCTCTTACTTTTATTGAAGAAACTGAATTGTAGGTGATATATCACAAATATGAAAAACAATATACAAATATGACTCTTCGAAAACTACTGCAGGATCCCGACTTTACCATTGAAGACATCTTAAAAATGTGAAGGACACACTAATGTGTAATAGTCTTCAACATGCCCATAATTGCAGGTTGAGAGAAGAACTGCTATATCCAAAAGGCATGAGTCAGATTCGTAATTTTAAAATTTCTAGTAGTCTCTGTTAAACCACAGACAATGAAAATATTCAGGTGACATTAATTTTGACAATATACTTTCTTTAGTTCAGTACATATAAAACATTATTTCAACATGTAATGACATAAAATTATTAATGAGTATCTCATAACCACTTTTACATTAGTTCTGTAAAATGTACTGTGAATTTCACTGATACAGTGTAGTTCAGTTCAGAACACCCACATAGTCAACATCCAGTCATCAAAGGTAGTGAGTGGTGTTTCAGAACACCTGAGAAGAAAATTATTGTCAATTGTATTTGCAAGGAGCACCATGTGTCAAACACCCGAAGTGATAGGATATTAAAAACAATAAACAAAAGTCACTACACTCTACTGTGCTAATGTCTCAATCCCTACATCTATCTTTCACCAAATTGCTCAGCATCAAGGGGTATGCAGAAAAGTTTTCTGTTTGTACAGAAGTTTGGGGGTTATTATTTTTCTCACATGGCTTCTTCCGTCCATGTCCTATGGGGGGAAGAAAAGCATCAGCAAAGCTCCAGTCATGCCAAATGAGATGAGATGATGGGGGTATCTTTCTGTATATATGTTTCTCTTATTGCCTAATGAAAAAAACATTTGCTTGACCAATGAGGCAGGAAGGAAGGCTGGACTAGGAGATGAGGAGAATTTTGGGAAATTAGGCAGAAATAGCCTGCCAAAGTCAGTCAACATGTAGGGGAACCAGGAAGAAAGGATGTACCAGTAAAGGTAACACCATATGGAAATACATACATTAATAGAAATGGGTTAATAATTAAGACAGAGCTAGCCAATAAGAAGCCCTAGCCATCTATCAACAGTTCAATAATTAATATAGTGTCCATGTGAAGGGAACGACAAGAAAACTTTCATCAATACTGAGTGGCTAACACAGTGCTCTGGCCAGAGCAATGACCTCTGCTGTGGATTCCCTGTTGAAGGTTCAGGTCCTCCTGAGGAGAAGTCCTCCTCAGGACTTGTTCTCTTGTTTTCATACTTGTCTATGGCCGTGGTATCTGTCACTTTTCTCATATTTTATTCCATGCACATGCATGCCAAAAGGCATCCAGAACAATGTGAGCACTGGAGAGATGTCAAGACACCCCAAGACACTAAATTTATAAAAGGAATCTACTTTGCTACTTGGGGGATCCCTTGGGGGAATGGTAAGAGTCTGGAAACACATAGTCAAAGTCAAAACCAACACATGAATTCAAAGGAAAGTAGTGTATCCCAAAATGCCATGGCTCTGGATAAAGCTTTCTCTGGTCACAACAGAGCCACACCCAGATCAGACTCAAGAGCTAGGATCAAGCCTTTAGAACAGCACACATGTAGAAGGCTTGAATGCTCGTTGAGGAGGCTCTGTAACTCCATTGCAAGAGGTTGTGAAGAACTGTTAAGATTCAATAGTGTCCTGAATGCCACAGATCCAAAGACCATGTGGCCTCTGCTGAGAAAAGCAGTAGGCATGCAATGTAGCCTGACTGTAGGCGAGTGCATTTCTTTTGAAGCAGCAGACCATGTATAGGACTGCCCAAGTTCAGTCTTTCATGCTGAAACATTATCAAAAAATACTATAATTATATAATGCCTACTTTCTATATGTGACTATGCCAAGAAGCTTCATTTTGTCTTCTGTTACGATAAATCTTTCTGCCATAAGCCGCCGAGCCCCACTGCCACATGTGTGCTTTATGCCAGCAGCCCACCCGAGTTAGGCCCAAATGAATACACAGAAACTTGTATTAGGTTCAAAGCTGCTTGGCCAATGACTAGGATTCAGTCTTAATTATCATAAATCTATATATTTTATAAGACTTATCTTATCGGACAACTTATTGGCGTCCCTCCTTGCCGGTGGATCACATTGTACTGCTGGAGGAGGAAGGGGAAAAAGGGGGTCACTTCCTGTTTCCTTTGCTTAAGTATGAGACTCCTTGCTATGTCACTTCCTACCTGGATCACCACTTCTCTACTACATTTCCCAGAATCCTCTTTGACTCCTAGTCCTGCCTAACTTGCTGTCTTATTGGCCAAACAGTATTTTATTTAACAATCAATAAGATAAAAATACACAGTACATTCCCCATCAGTCTTCTAATGCCATTGACAATCAACAATTTTTTCTCGGGTCACTTAATCAGTCACCAGTTACAATTCTAGCATAAGCTCTAGAAAAATTTTCTAAATGAAATGAAATTAACTTAAAAAATATTCATGAAATTACTTTTTTTCCCTGTTTCTATGAGAGCACTTTCATCTTAATGATTTGGCAGTGATTTAGAAAATAAATTTTCCTCAGATTAGGAATATCTCTGCACGTACATCAGTCAGCTTTGCAAGAAAAAAATATGTGGGGAGCAGACGTTAAGTTCAGGAAAAGATGGCTTTGGTTGGGTGTGTGTAGCAAGTGAGCTGTAACGTCAGCAGTAGGACAAAGACAATCCATTTGCTGTTACAAAAAACATGCGCTGTGCTTTTTCAGCTCAGGATCATGGGATGATACTTTCAGTCAAAGCTGCTGCCAAAAGGTAAAAGACACAATACTATTTTTACAGCGATGTTGGGTCTTCTATTTTTCTTCTAAGGCAGTGACTCTCAACCTTCCTGACGCTGCCCCTTTAGTACAGTTCCTCATGTTTTGGTGACCACAACCACAAAGTTATTATCATCATCGCTCCCACTATGAATCATGATGCCAATAAATATCTGTGTTTTCAGGTGGTCTTAGGCAACCCCTGTGAAAGGGCTGATTAACCCTAAAAGGTTCCGGACTACAGTTGGAGAACCTCTACTATACAGAATAGAATCAAAGAATCTAAGGGTTCAAGTTGCTTTCCTCACACTTCCTCATATTGATAATTTGAGGCTTACCTAAGACGCTTGTGAACCAAATCACCATCATGGAACCCATTACAGTCCTTAGGCTGAGCACAACTCCATTTCCGCTCACCCTCAAACATCTTGCATTTCCTCCCACAAGCTCCCTTCAATAGTTACTCCCCACTTTTCCAAGGCTGGGGCAATCTTGCCTCTATTATCTTTTTCTTCCTCACCAGCCATTACCTGGGTGAATCTTTAATCTTTTATTCCCACAAAGTTCCAGGAACTATAAAAGGATCAAGAGACAGAACAATAAATGCTTTCAGAGGGAGGACCTGCCATGCTACCCACAGCCTTAGCTTGTGAGCTCTGACCCTGCCTTCTGGGTAAGTGCTTTGCAGAGCTGAGGCTGGGCTCTCAGCTGACCTCTCTCCAGTCTTTGTTTTCCTTGATCCTTTTAAAAACTTGTTTTTCCTCTTCTTCCCCATAAAACTGCATTTTCTAAATTATCACTGCCTGCTTCCTCCAGGATGATTGTGGTCTGTTTCCCTCTCACTCAAATTCTTCCTAGATGACACCTGCCTGGCATCAACGCCTCCTCTACTCAAAAAGGAACATTTCCATTCTTAGCTACAGTGTCACATTTCAAATATTTTCTCAAATACTTTTCCATTATCAGGCAATATGGCTAATAATACCAAATGACTCCACAAATTCTTTTAAGGTGTCTAAATATCAATACTGACCCAGTTATACAACCTGGAAATTTTGTAGTAATATGGGACTCTCTAGACTTTGAATTTAAAAGCACACCCCTACAAAATCTTGCCACATTCAATATCTTTTAAAACTTCTTTGCACTTTACTTTTTTTAATGTCTGTCAAATTAATTTATTGTTTTTGTATCTATTTAGTTTTGAGATTATAATATAATTACATCATTTCCTCCTTCCCTTTCTTCCATCCAACCTCTCCCATGTACCACCTTTGCTCTCTCTCAAATTTGTGATATCTGTTTTTATAATTGATATTGCATATATGATGGGCGATGTCCTTCTGTATATGTGTTTCTCTTATTAGTTGATGAACAAAACACTGTTTAGCCAATAGCCAGGCAGGAAGATAGGTGGGGCTACTAGACCAGGAGAGGGCTGGGGAAAGGTAGGCAAAGAGAGGCCTCAAAGAGACACCATGTAGCTGAGGAAGGAGTAACAGGTCCAGACCCTTCTCCAGAAAGATAAGACCATGAGGAAATATTTATTTTAATAGAAATGGGTTAATAATTAAGACAGAGCTAGCCAATAAGAAGTCCTAGCCACTGGCCAAGAGTTTAGTAATTTTTATGTCTCTGTGTGCTTATTTGGGGCTGAAGGGTGGTGAGACCTGGCAGAACAGAAACCTCCAGCTTCACATATATAACTGTATATATGTAAATATACACATAAAAATATAAGTACAACTCACTCAGTCCACATTGTATATATATATATATATATATATATATATATATATATATATATCAGCTGACCCCTGAATCTCCTAATCAAGTGACTTGGAGTTCAACCCCTTCCTTGTATCTAATCCCTAGAAAAAAAATCCAATCTGTTTCTGCTGCTATTCTAGTTTTTCTTTTTCTTTTTTCAACATCTGACTTAAGCATCTCTTTCTCAGTTTAAAATCCACTCTCTTACTCCTTCTTTCTATCTTGCTATCTACGTTACTTCCTAGAATACTATATTCTCCTATGAATTCTCTGTAAACAGAAAACACATTTTTATTTCTTTCTAATAATCCATTACAGTACTTTTCAGTGTGTTTTGTTCCAAATGCACTCTTCTTTAAAAGCAGAAGTCACGTATTAACAAGCCCTGTCTTTTTCTCATCTTCTCCCCACTTTACTAATTTCCTGTGTGTTTACTTGGGAATATCTAACAATCTAGGCCCATTTTGTAACTATCTGCAACAATTTTGAGACTGACCCATTGCAAATTTTCACAAAAGCTCTGACACCATGCCTCTGCTTCTCCATGGATTTATCAAGTGCTTCTCTTTAATTAGCATTCTTACATTGAAATATTACTCCATTGGGAAAACTTAACAATTTTAAAATAAGTGTTTAATATCCTCAAATTGAGAAATAAATATCAGGGGTGGCTCAGGTGTTAAGAATGTGTAGTGTTTTTACAGCAGACATAGGTTCAGTTCCCAGCACCCACATGGTTGTTCACAACCAGAGGTAATTTCAGTTATGGGATCTAGCGGCCTCTTCTGGCTTCCCTGCATTCCTGAATGTATGTGGTACATACATTCACAAGGCTCTCTCTCTCTCTCTCTCTCTCTCTCTCTCTCTCTCTCTCTCACACACACACACACACACACACACACACACACACAATACAACTTATAAAAATTATAGGCAGCAGTAATTGTAGATGAGTCTAAGGGTTTCCTTCAAAGGAGTAAACACTAGGGTGTCACGATAAATCTTTCTACCATAAGCCGCTGAGCCCCACTGCCACGTGTACGCTTTATGCCAGCTGCCCGCCTGAGGGCCCAAATTAATACACAGAGAGACTTGTATTAGGTACAAAGCTGCTTGGCCAATGACTAGGATTCCCATCTGTTAGCTCAGTCTTAATTATCGTAAATCTATATATTTTATAAGACTTATCCTATCCGATGCCTTATTGGTGTCCCTCCTTGCCAGTGGCTCACACCTACTGCTGGAGGAGGCAAAGGGGAAAAAGGGGGGCACTTCCTGTTTCCTTTTCTTAAATATGAGACTCCTTGCCATGTCACTTCCTGCCTGGAACACCACTTCTCTACTACATTTCCCAGAATCCTCTTTGATTCCTAGTCCTGCCTAACTTGCTGCCATTGGCCAAACAGTATTTTATTCAACAATCAATAAGATAAACATATTCAGTACATTCCCCATCACTAGGGTGTTTTCAGTGACCTTTGAGCCCAGGCAAAAGGCTTTGCAACTGAGCTACATCACCCCGCCCTCACCTCAGACCTACCATCTTAGTGTGTATTATACTAGATAAAGACGTAAACAGGCTTCGTCCTCATGGTAACACTGCAGTTTACATATAACCTTTTTTTGTGATCAGAAAGTTATTAAAAAGGAAGAGATCTTCTAGGCATTCAGCATGGCCTTCAGTGACATCTGTGTCCTCATCTCCAGTGCCACGGACCTAGCATGGGTGCTCTGTGAAGGCACATATCTTCTGCTGCTTAAAAAAAAAAAAAAAATTAAATGGTTGGACTGTAATTTAATAGTTCCTGTCATGGGAGTCTAATCTTAGCCTAGCCTTATAATACTAGTTTATCTCATACAAATAGATGACCAAATGAAAGAAATTTCTTAGATTTTAAGGCTAGGTTTTCTTCTCGGTGTAAGATACCCTTCCTTATCTCTTTCTCACTTTCTTCCTAAACAATTATTGTCGGTACATCCACTCTTTGTTTAAAGGAAGGATATGCTTTATATAATGTCTATTATTATATAGGCTTTCATTTCACCAATTATAAATTTATATCTACAGTTAGTTGCTTCATACATATTTAAACCTTGCATTATAAAGTATATAATACAGTCCAATTGAAATACAGTTTGTGATTATTGTATAGAAAATATACAAATACCATGCCAACTATATATATATATATTATACAAATTAATATATTATATATATTATACATGCATAGCCAGCATTATATGTTACTCCCTACATATAGGAAGCATATACACTAGGGATAATAAAATTCAGAGGAATAATTTTTCTATTGCTGTGCTCTGTGAGAAAAAACATCTTAATACACTGCTACAAGCCACAAGATCACACAATAATTATACAGCCATTTCATTCACAAGATTATATCACCAAGTACAGCTTTTGTATTGGTTTATCCATCAGAAGAACCCTTAACTCACCTGGGATATCTTGTGATATGGTGGCTGTATAATTACTGTATGATCTTTTGGCTTGTAGCAATACACAACCTGAAACATCACACGATCAGGATCATTTTCTCAAATGTGGAAAACGTGATTGAATGGGCTTGTCTTCCCATTAGGAAGCACACCGATGGCCGATTTTATCTCCTTTTCAGTTTTGCGTCACTGGCAGACATCAATTTCTAAAACATTCTTTCTGAGTCCCAATTATTTTGACATCACAAAATTATAGTGCTGGGAAGGGATGTAAGAATGCCCACTTGAGGATTCAATAAGGCTGTCATTACTTGGGGAAATCTCTTCTATTCTTAAGAATTCAACTTTGAACAGGGTTTCACAGCCTGCCCTATTCCCTCAACTCTTCAAGTTTAATAATGCCCATCATTAACTCCTGTGGACAGTTTGGAGATTACCTTTCAAGGTAATTGAAGCACTACCTCACCATCTTTAAACACCATTTTTTTCTTTCTTTTCCAGAAGATGATATAATTCTAGAAATTCTAGGAAATTTATATTGGTCAGAATATGCAGTGGATGGGACAAGTGAGTCTCAACTCTACCTTGAAGCTGTGGCTATGTCTACAAGCATGTTTCACTCACACTAATTCTACCTTCTGAAAATGTGTAGGCTTCCCTTTTGCAGTTTCCACAGGGCTGGTGTATTCCAAGCTTGATCCCAGAGCTTCCTCTGATCTCTAGGCTGTGGCTTCCCCTGAGGTCACATGGTCAGTAGACTCTGCTAACTTCCTTCTGTCTGTCTGAGCTCCAAGCTTCATCTTTAAACCTGGCCTGCTGTGGGCTGTGACCAGCGAGTCAGCTCTCTTTGTGTCTCTATGTCTGATTCAATGTTTTCTTACAAAGTCTTCTGTTGCCAAAGTTCACTCCATGACTGAGGCCTATTGAGTTCTGGCCACTGTTCTGTGAACTGTGTGTACTCTGTACCCCTTAGTTATCATGGTGTTGAATTAATATGAACCAGGGCTGAAGGCATCACTCACATGGACTGTGCAGCCCAGCCTAAGTCTCAAATGTGCAGTGAAATCTAAACCTTGGCATATGATTCTGAGTTTCTGGTTTATTCTGAAAACTTGAGCATCATGCTGGCCACTCTTTGAGAATGGTTATGACGTGGGGTAATTCTCTTCATAAATTGTCTTTACTTTCCATGTAAGTTTGAACTTTGTGTAGTTAATAAATATTAATACAATTAAAACAATTTCATGTATTTGGTCTTTAGTCAATATTAAATACTCATAATAATCATGTTTGATTCTCTGTAATAATGTTTTCACTTACAGAATGATTTAGGGGAAATTATTTAGAAAATTTACACGTGTTTAAGCTTTACCAACTCACAAAATATAGGTCTCTTACTGTAATCAATAATAAAATTTGAAACATTACTCCCTCCTAAATATAAAATATACTCTATTGCTTGTATATTTAAAAGCCCTTTTTGTTAAGGTAAATGGTTACCATCATACACCAGAAGGGTAAACGCATTTAATTTTATTACATATTAAGCTTGAAAAATTGCTTTATTAATTTTTTATGCTATATGTCACAAAGCCCATTTTCTATTTAAATAGCACCTAACGATGAATC